>NC_054740.1:87768860-88076813 GCF_018143015.1 Lytechinus variegatus | reverse complement strand
TTATGTGAGCTCTTGATGGGCCATGATGATGTCACAATTATTCTCAAATTATTGAATGGTGGATACGATGGAGACACAAAGATGCAATCTTCTTACATCATTTGGAGATGGAGTGAATAGATTTGATGAGGCTTGAATGAAGAAGTTTGAATGAATGCCAAGGAAGCTAACTGAGATATTCTGCCACCAAGAAATTGGTATAATTGCGGTTTTGTAGACTGCTATGAGTTTGTGAGTATGATAATCAAAGTTTCCTGTGGTTCTAATCAGAGAACAGAGAAAGACTGTCTTTCACATTTGACATTATGGTTACGAAGGAGATTCTTTGTTTTCTCCACATTGAATGATTGACCTTGGTGACACCTATCTCATTGTCTAGACTGTGTCTTTCTTTCATGAAGCTGTTTTCAAAGCCAATGACTCGAGTGTGATTTAGGTATGACCTAAAGAGATATCAGACCATGATGGGATATTGAACACTGTCCCTATACAACCTACGATGTAGAATCGAGTATAAGGTATGAAAAAGGTTCCTCCATTCATAATATCCTCACTTTGATTGATATGAACAATGTAGACATAGCTCTCCCTATGGTAGAATTGCTTAGAGTCACAAGCTGATCTTCTGGGTTCATTTGTCTCGGATATTTGCACCAAAATAATGCGTAGCTCTAAGTCATTATTGCTTTTCTATAAATTTACGATTCTTATAAGTGACAAGAGTGAGAGAAGAAGTATGACTTGTGTATAAAAGAGAATTAAATGAGATGTGTGAGCTTTTATTCTAATGCGATGACAAATAATTGATACATTTTTCATATATATGCCACTGTTGTGCAGTGTGCAAATGAAATGACTTACAAACAATACTGCAACTTGTATATTTTTAAGAATTTGAGAATGATAATGAGTAATTCATGCAGAAAGGATATTCTGTTTGGAGTAGCAGTGTAATTCTCTCATCATTACTGTGTATTGACTCGTTTCTTTCTCTATTAACATATGCCTATTTTGTGTTGTATATATCCCTATGGGGATAGCTTAACAAAACATGTGATCGAGTTCTGGCAAATGATGAGAATATTTGACAGTTTTTATATGACTATGATGATGTGCAATACTAGTGTGATGTGTGTATCTTAGAATGCTCTGCACAGCACAATATATATGTCCTGCCCAACTCAAAATGAAAAGATAAGGAAATGATGCAAGTTTTAATTAGAGAAGAGAACCAACTCTTAATTGTTAAGTGATTTAAAAGAGTTTATTTACAACTTCTTAATGAGCTGAGTTATGGATTATATTAAGATGAGACATCATTCAATAGCATTTACACATCTGAGAGTATATCAGACTGAGGGATGATAAAAAAAGGTTATACTGGTTGGAACTTGGATCATTTCCTAGAAATCTTTCATTTCTATACTTGACTTTATGATCAAACCAATGTAATAGAAACAATCATTTAAAGATTGTCACTGAGAGAGAAATGAAGACATTTTGTGTGTGCTTACTGTCAGTTTGAATACAAAATTGACAAAAAAATATATTACCATTTCTTTCTGTACAATGTCACTGTCTTACATATTTATGTATTCATGTTTAACACACTGATGCAATTACACGAAAATTTGTATAGATTAGATGCCAGAGATTTTGTAATATTCATATAACTCCTGTAAAATAAAAATAATTTGAGCGCAATCTCATTATGCTAAAGTGTTTGGTCGATAAAAGAACATGTCAGAACAGCTATTATTTTTGCCTTGCAAATCATTCTTTGTTATTTTAAAGGAGTAAGAGCAAGGCAGTTTGTGTTTATCGTGTGTTCTCTTTGTCTGAGTTAGTTCAATATTGGAGAGAAACAGCTTATATTTTGTTCTTGAAATTCAAACGAATGTCATAAACACTGTGTGGCTGCAAATTGTATATAATTGAATGCAAATTGCATTTCTATTTAAAAAACAGGGTCTTTACATTAAAAAAGAGAGATACTAGCTGAATATTATTGAGTGAATAAAAGATGTGCAGAATAACATGGAAAGGAATTCTCGAGTTACTTTACTAGCTGATCAACATTATATAGATACTAGCACTATGTCACTTTGTGATTCAAGATTTTGAAGATTCATATATCCTTGGTGAAGGAATATATAATGAATTATTTGTTTGTAAATATCCAAATTGCAATGTTTACTTGAACTTAAAGAGTATAGGACGCTGACTAGCCTGTTGTCTAAAAATCTCACCAAAACTCAATATTCTTGTTTCCAGATCTACCACAGTGTTGATTTGAATATAGCTGCCTTCTCTTATCTCACACAATCTAGTATAAGGAATTTCTGTTTGGGGGTTTCTTTATTTGGATTGGGATGATAAAAAAAAGATGTTTGTCTTTTGATTTTTGGTAAGTGATAATAACCAGCAAGAAACCACTCAATATTATTCAATCCATTACCAATCATTGATCTCTTGAGTAACTGCAATGAATTAAAACAGATATCTGCAATTAATATTTAAAAAAAAATTTAAATGACAAAAAAAAATTGGCTTTACAGTTTTCCCTGTCAAACTATTCTCCTTGATAACAGGTCTAGACACGTCATAGACTTTTTGAAGAATCTTTTTATGAACTGGAGCAACTACTGTTGTCTCTTGACAAGACAAAAGAACAAGAAAACTAAAGAAACAAGACAGGACAAGTGTATGATATTTGGACTCACACATGATTATTGATCAGACCTTTACGTTCTTGACCACTGTGTACTGCCAGTGACTAAAATTGTATTTTATGGAAATTTATTTAAAAATTGCACGTCTTTGAAGAAGCGTGCAGTACTAGTAGCAATGGCTGAGAACTATTCTTAAGAAAAACTTAATATTAAGCTAGTAAATGTATTTATCTCTTGCTTTCAATAAGGGGCATTTCTTTTTTCATATCTGCTATTCTCAGATATCAAGTGATCTATTGCTTTATATTTTTTTTCTAGTTTAGAATTAACTGCAGATGGAGGTTTCCTAATTGTGTATGATAGTTCCCTCATATTAATCATTTTGAAATAAACCTATTTCATTAACATATCGTGAGTTTGGTCATGCATTCTTTTTCCAACTTTTAACTATCGTTTGTGATGCAGCTTTAAAATTCTTACATATTTTGATTTCTATTCAGATTCATCATGTATTTGTTTTTTTAATTCTGTGTTTTTTTTATTGGTTTTTTTTGTTGCTGAAAAAGTTATATTATTATGACAACATGAGGTCTTAAAACAAATTTGTTTCAATCAGAAATACAACAAATAATCCTACATTTGTGATTAAAATTTGGCATATATTCACATTCACGTTTCTGGCCCTAGCAAATTAAGTCTCAATAGATATGGGAGAGTAAAAGAAATTATTGCAAAAATATATCTAGGGGCTGAATTTTGCCCCATCCCCTCCAAATTTATTCTTTTTTTTAAACTGATCATAATAGTAATGTATGAAACCTCTGCCTGCAGTTTGAGTCATGTACAATGTATGACTTTGACACTTTTCTCATTCATCTAGTAGCCTCACTCCACCCTTCAGGAATTTAATCTTAACTAAATCAATTTACTGGATTGAGATTTTTCATATAAAAAAGATTAATTCCGTTATATCAGCATTGATTAGCTCTCCCAAATTTCAGAAGATATTTTACAATTCAAAAGGTTTTCTATGCATATATGATTTAAAAAAGATATGAATACGTGGAGGGCTGGAGGTAGGCTAATATATTGAATACAGAAAGTGGCAATGATTATATAAGGCATGTAGAATGTTTAGACTTGTGTTAGTTTGCTGTAGTAACATATATATGACTTTCAGAAGAATCTCTGCACAATTCAATGATAAAATGTCCTTCATCTCTTGTTGATGAAGAAATTGCAGCACTTCTACGATGTACATCATTGTATTTGGTACATTCTGGTAGAACCTAGTGTAAGGAACACGTATTGTGTATTTTTTTTAATCCTATATAAATATATGAAAAAATATATATATATATATACTTATATATATATATATATAAAAGTCACATTCTTATATATACATGTATTAATCTTACTGTTAACATTGAGCTGAAAGTAGTACATATCTACCTTTAGGCCAGAAATTGAAATGAAGCTTTGTATATAATCTATTTTCTACAGTCATTTGAAGTTAGCTTGGAATAGTGTGTGCTCACTTTTTCTTCTCAACAATATTTTTTTGTTTCTGTTATTTATTGATCTCAATTCTAAAATATTGGTATTGGTGTAATTATCTTTTTAGTTTATATTGTTTTATCAAGATTGCATCTTTATTTATGTTAACTTTGTTTATTTCTTCTAACCATGTGAAAGTATGCTTTAATTGATTATTGTAAGTAGGAATACTTCTTTACAAGTCCCTTTTCACATTGCATCATTTAGATGTGATGTATCATGTCATTGAGCTTATCGGATAGTGCAGTAAGAATGGATGTTATCATATGTATAATTTTCAGAATTGTAAGAGTATCTACTTTTGACCTCTGACCTCTTGTTTTGATGAACAAAACTTTCTTTGATTTTGTTGCTGCCTATATTTAGAGTAGGACAAGCAGACTATGAAGCAGATATTGTTTCTTTGTTGAAGATATCGTAAATTGATTGATGCTTAAGGATAAATTTTGTCGATTGGACACAAGAACAAGAGATGCTTGATGCTTAATATATAAATATATACATATATATATATCATACAATATAGAATCCATGGGCTGGTCCCGCTAATTTGTTTGTTGTAAGACTTTGTCACCATTGAGTAAGGGAACAAATAAGAACCCTCATGGTGCAAATATTGTTTTCTTGAGAAAAAAAGGAAAAAGTTTGTGATTTATATATATATACCAGTATTATCTTCAATTTTTTTCAAGCTTGCAATGTAGTGAGCCGCATGGTCAGAACAGCTCAAATTTTTCCCCAACACTTGTTGTAATTACTCTTGCAAGCTTAGATTCCATTCCTCACTGAAGCAAGAGCCGAGTCTTATCACAGAAAAAAAATTGGTGTTTAACACTTCCTTTTTCCAGGCAAATATTGGACTTGTCACGGACACATGTAGTATACATACTCATTCATTCATTAGATATGTGATTAGTGTGATATTTAGAATCAAGTACCTTTCATCTAGATTGGCACAGACACTGCTAAACACAATACGCTGCCATTTGTAACTTATTCAAACCTTTTTAAAACTGCTGCTCATTGGGAAAAGTAACAAGCTAAATGAAAGTAGAACTGCACCATAATAGTTGTAAACAAAAATGTCCTAAATAATGATGTCGAGATGTGATCTAAGAATAAAGATATGATATTGTTCATTATTTCAAGCTTATTTAAAAGAATCTCCTCCTTTCATGTCCATAATAAAGGAGAAAGGCCTGGTTAAATGTTAAGAAGAACATTAGGGTCTATTTTTTATCATTTCAAGAATTAGTTTTAGATACTTGTATGTAGAAGGAATTTGACCATTTTGTATGACACCTATGTTTTCCCTAATACAATTTATACAAAAAATTATGTAATCTGTTGATTAAAGTCATTCAGCTGATTTTACAGAGTTTTGAAAAACGGCAAGAATAATTCTCAAAGTTGTAGTTTCATTTGTAGAAACTGAAATCGAAATAACAGCTACAATTGCAAAGTGACTTTAAAATTATTACATAGAGCTTTTTTAAAAATGGCAAGGATAATTCTCAAAGTCTACAATTGCAAAGTGATTTCAAAATAATTACATCTAGCTCACTACTGATCAAAGAAATTTTATCCATATGATGCAGATTTCATGATATTGAAGGTTTGATAAAATTCATATTCAATTATCTTCGTTGAAACATTAATTTTGTGGTAATTTTTCTCTGTATAAATGATGACTTAGCGTCGATGCTATCATTTCCCCCAGAAGAATAATGTCAAATATTTAGTAATTCAGTTCTGGTTTCATTATATTCTATTTTTAATGCAATAAGTAATGTGGAAGAAAATTACACAGGAACATGCTATTATTGATTATGGGGTTTTATTTAATGATTAAGTATAACAAATTCTGGTAAATGCTTAAATATAAAAATAAAATGACCCAAGGATGTTCATTATATTTCATTGAAATAATGAACCCTTAATTTGCCGTTATCTCTATTTTACTCTTATAGTACGATCACATTTATCACAAATTTAATTTTAATTTGAGGCACTTTCATTTTTGTTTACATGTTGATATAGTTTAGTACATGGAAAGAAAGTAAATTAACTATTCTAAATAACTTAAAAACTATTTAACATGTGTGTGTATGAGTGTGTGTTCATTATAGTAATTATCCCAATCCGTTTTGTACTGATAACTATTGTGGGGGATTTTGTTACACAAGGCCTATCCAACTGCTTAGAGGCAATTTGTAATTCAATGGTATGTTAAAAATATCTTTATTATGAATATCATTATACAGAAAAATCCCTCATGAATGATTAAATCTACTATTCTTTATTATTTATTTCTTTTGTTTGCCAAATCTACTGTAGAAAAACATTTTTCAATCAAGTTCAGTTACAGCTAGCCCTTAAAATAAAGACAATATCCATTTATTTAATCAGCAGTTGAGTTAGAGTTAATGGCATTTTCCCATTATCCCCATATAATTAATTAAATTTTTCAATATTATATCAAAGTTGGTTAGTCCAGTCCTACATTATCTTTTCATTTACATGGCTCTGCAGTTAGTAGAAAGTGGTTCTTAAATATTTTCAAAGAAAAGTATTGATTATCAGTCAATATGCAAAATAGTTTCCACATAAACTCTTGACAGAGTTCTTAATAACTATGTGTGAATTTGCAAGGCCTTTTATTGGTTCTTAGTTTTGTCATTGATTTGACAATATCCTTCTTAATTAAAGCAGTTTTATTTTAAATATCAATTTACAGATCCTTGCATTTAAATATATATTGTAATTCAACATCAGTGAACCATCTGATGAATTCTTTGTTTGAATTATCATATATCCCCTTTACGATGTAATGTTTAAATTTGGGTAGTTATTAAGTTAATTTATTGTTTATGTCATGTCTTTTGTTTTTGTAAGTAGATTGTACCCACACACATGAAGTATCTTTTTTTAGCCCCCTCGGTGTATAACTTGTATATAATTATTGTAGAGAAGGAGTAGGATGATCATATATATAATTATGATCTTACTCTCTTTCCTGCACTCACTCTCACCAGTGCAAGGCAAGCTGACTGCTATAAAGTATACCACACATGTTTAATGACATAACAGATTAAAAAAAATATGTAAAAGCATTTTTCTCTCTGTGTGTCTCCTGTTTCTTCTGTTTCTTTCAAACATGAAATAAAAACTGAATTGCTAACAATAGAAATATGAATGTGTTAATATACTTGTGATTTCTGAATAATTGCAACTTTGCAAGCTGTCTTTGTGATGATGATTATTGTGATGTGTGTGTATGAAAATTTCCATTATTTTAAAGGGTTGAAATGACATTAATAAAAATCCTGCAAGCTGATCATTTGAAAATGATCTATTGACTTTGGTTGTAGACATTTTTCTCTCAGTAAACTGAAATTATGGGGTCATTAAACATAAAAATGCAATGAGACTTCGCCAGAGTGATCAAACGACATAAGATTGTAAGAAATAAGCTAGATTTGAAATGGTTATGATGAATTGCAATGATTATTAAAAAAATCAAAGTAAGAAATATAATAAATGGAGTGACATTAAAAGAAAAATCACAATATTGCATAAAGTCATAAAACAGATATACAAATATATCTCACACAAAATTCTCTGCCACATAAATTATTCTCTAATTCACTACTCTCCAAATTCTCTTTGGCACCATGCAATTCTCCCTGACACACACAGTTCTGACACACACAGTTCTTACACACACAATGATCCTTTCACACACACACACAAGTCTCTCCCACCCTATGCTCTCTTGCACATCTCTTTCAAACACAGTTCTCTCCAACATAGTCACTCTCCCTCTCACACACTATTCTCTCACATTCTCTCTCATACATCATTCTCACACTATTCTCCTATATACACACTGCCCTCTGCCACTTCTCCCTCATACACTATCTATCCTCTCAGACTTCTCTATCACACTCCTCGATCTTGAGTACATACCGTTTTATCTCTCTAACACTTCTCTCTTATACACACTATTCTCTCACACACATTACTCTCTCTCACACACATACTCTGACACACTTCTCCTTGACACACCATTCTCTCTCACACGCATTGGCGGCGGAAGCCAAAAATTTTAGGAGGGGACAAGCAAAAAAAATTTGACAAGCCAAAAAAAAAAAAAAAGTTCTCAACCAAAAATTTTTAGGGGGGACGTAGGAAAATAAATTGACAAGCAAAAAAAAAAAAAAAAAAAATTTAGGGGGGGACACGTCCCCCCCGCTTCCGCCGCCTATGCTCACACGTACACTTCTTTCTAACACATTCATTCTCACACTCGATCCTCTCAAGGCTCCCTCACACACACTATATTCTCTCTGACACACAACCCAAGACTCACACTAATTCCCCTCACACACTATTCTCTTTTGCACCCCTCTCTCACACTTTCATTTCAATTTCATTTTATTGTCCACACGTATGGAAATTCGTTTTGCTCACATATTATAAACATTGGACATCACATGGGATCACATGAAGTTTATAAGAATTTATAAATTCTCCAGGATAATGTTAATGTTTTTCCAACATAGTAAAGAAGATTGCCTGATCCGGTGCCCGATAGAAATCAGAAAAGAAAATTAAAGGTGAACATGATGGTGAAGAAAAGGTACTATGCATCTGATCACCATGCTCCTCTCACAAAGTGTACTCATCTCCCACACAATGCACACGATGCTGTCTCTCTCTCACACATTCTTCCATCTCACCAAACTCTCACACTTTGCCCATAGTCATCCCATGGACCTATCATGGTCATACTACTCAGTCGCACTGGTCTTCATGCCCATTCATACCGCGGACACATATCTATATAGAGATACATATAATATATAGTACATCTCTTTGATCTATACCGGTACGAAGGTGTACGCGCGGCCGCGCCGGCCGTCGCGCCAGCTTCTTCGATTTGTAGCGCCCGATCGCAAAGCTAGCCCCACAAAATGCTGCTTATTTGTCTTGACGGTCGCAGGTGATCTGGAGAAGAGGAATGAAACCTCTACAAAATATGGCAGCTATGAGGCATTTTTTGATCGTGTTTGCTCAAGAACACATTGATTTTAGAATAAGCGTAAGAAAAGTTTTTCTCTTTCTATGATTGATAGTCTCTTGTTTACGCGAAATTCACCCGGACAAGATAACCTTTTCTTAATAAGTCCCAAACATAGAAAACCGTGTCTGTAGAGAGTGTAGAGCTGTATTCATGAAGACGAGATGTGTGATGATAGTTTGATACAGTCAGATGCGACATGGTTAGGCAGTGTACTAAGGAGTTTAGGACTAAATAATGCACCCGGTTAGGAGTAGCCAGGAGGATCATGAGGGCCTTAACGTGAAATTTGTCACCTCTTGAGTCTTTGTGTGTGCTCGCTGTGCACAGAGTAGCCTGGAGGCGTTTGGGGAGTAAAAATCATAGTACTATCATAGTACCTTTACTCCCTAACGCCTGGCGTTGGGTAGTATAGGGTCCCACGCACCGAAGGAAAAGGCAACTATACAAATGCACCAAACTGCTAGTTATGTTTAGAATCTGAGGTTAACACTTCTGTACATGGGTAAAAATATCGGTTGGCAACGTTTGGCAAAAATTGATAGGCCTATGCTATATGGTGAGACTACCACATATCGACCACCTCTTTTGAAACCGACCACCTTGCGCGCGTTAAAATTATTGCGTATTACAAACGATACGCGCGGGAGAGTAGGCGCAGTGTCCATAGAAACGGTAAGAATCGAATTTACGAGAAAAAAAGAAGCAACAAAAAGTAAAAATTTAGTAGAATTAATCAAAATTGTATTGACCAGAACCAAACCCCGCTGAAAAACCACGAAATCCGATAGGAAACGGCTTTAGAACAAATATCCATCGTCGAATCATGTGCCGGAGCTCGCAATGGAAGTAGTTAGACGATCATTTAGCATGTTGGCATCATAGAACTGATTTGGAAGAGTCAAAATACTTCGCCACCGCGT
Organism: Lytechinus variegatus; assembly: GCF_018143015.1. Lineage (NCBI taxonomy): Eukaryota > Metazoa > Echinodermata > Echinoidea > Temnopleuroida > Toxopneustidae > Lytechinus > Lytechinus variegatus. Next base: position 88,066,575 of record NC_054740.1, on the reverse strand, counting down.
CAAAAATCGGCCGTTAACTTAGTGTATCGTGGGTGGTCGGTTTCAAAAGATGGGTGCAAATGAGCAAATGTAAAATCGTCGTATTCGTTGTTCGTCGATATAATACGCGGATTGAACCGGAGTCGCCGTGCGAAACATGGGAATCTGATCTGCTTAATTTTCTGAAAAAATGAGACAAAAACTGGGTAAAAATGATGAATATTTTCGCAGATACGATGCTTAGAATATTAGGTGGTCGATAAGGGGTAGTTCCAACCATATAGGGCTAGTTATGTTTAAAAAACATTGCAGAAATGCGATGAAGAAATAACAGTAGAAGAGAGTTTACTCACATTTGTTGTCATCACCATCTTTGATCCATTGTTAATGCAACCTAGTTGCGTGACGCGTTTAGAGGGCGGCAAAATCCTGAGCGGTGCTAGATTAAAGAGTGCTAAAATGTCCCGCTTCAACCACTGAACTAGAAATAGGTATTTTCAGAATTATTTCATTTTTCCTTATTCTTTTCCCTTATTCTTTTTTTACCTTCCATCCCTCTTTCCCCTTCCTGTTTTTCTTCTTTCTTTGTGCGTTTCTTTCAAAGAATGAAGGAAACATTTTTCTTTCTTTCTTTCTTTTCCCTTTTTTTCTTTCTTTTTTTTCTTTTGCTCCATTATTTTGTCTTTCACGCATTTATTCATCTTCTCTTTCATCCTTCTTTCATTTGAACATTCTTGTTCTTTTTTGTTGTTTTCCTTCATTTTCCCCTTCGTTTTTTTCTTCTCAATTTGTCTCTTTTCTTTCATCTTTTCTGTCTCTCCTTCATTCTTTCCTTCACCTCCTTTCCAATTCTTTATATTTTTTACAAGTGTAACACTGTGTAGCCTTCTTTGTTGATCTTTTTTGTCGATTGTCCCGTATTTTATTTTTAGAAATCTGGTCACCCTGATCCTAGAGGCTAGTGTAAAAATCATTTACTAACGTATGCTTAGGACCTACTCTCCACACGGAGCCAGGGATTGCATCCCATTCATGTGTGTGTACCGCGAAAAAAAACTTTCCTTCAATCTAGCCCTAAATCATGGGATACAACTTCATTTCCAACAGTTCTACGATATTGATTTCATTTTTATTAAAAGCAAGAATTCATTAAAAAATTAGAAAAATATTATGAAAAGATGAGGGAAACTTGCGTGATGTTTACGCCGCCATCTTTTTTCTTATTGTCCTTCGCCAACGTTACAGACACATTTCCTCGATTACCTCAAATGATGTTCGTGCAGGCTCCACTCCACTTCACTACAGCTACACTACGCTCCACTTACCCGAATATCAAGCCGGTGAACTCGTTCGGATGTTATGTGTGGCAAAGGTGGGAAAAAATGCATATTGTAAAAATTATACGAAATGAATACATCGTGAAGAAATGAAAGTTTAATTTCTTACTCTCCACTTATTTCACTCTAGCCTTGAGGACTCCATGATGATATGTTTTGAATATATTTTGACATATACTTCTTCATCATGGAGCCTTGAACCGCCTGCCATATATGTATAAGAGACTCACTGAAATAAAAAATGGATTTCCCTAGGAAATCCATCTTTTCAGATAAAAAAATCATGTAAATGGTGGTGATTTTATGTATTTTTACACCTTCATACGCCTAATGCGTATGAAGGTTTCCAAAATTGGTTAATGAAAAGGCAAAAAATTGACAAATTGACTAATAATGAAATTTAATATGTGATTATAAATAATTATTATAATGATAAAAAGGTATAATCACGTATTAAATTTTTTTATTTGTTAAATAATAATTTTTATCAATAAATTGTTCTTCAAAACGGCATTTTATAACATCGCTAATCGTAGAGCGTCATAACGAAGCAGTTCAAGGGTCAGACCTAATGTATTTGCTTTGTTTACAAATGGATCGAGGGGTCTACACGAGATCGGTCTGGTAAGAAACCTTCAATTTTTCACATTTTCATTAACCAATTTTGGAAACCTTCATACACATTAGGTGTATGAAGGTGTAAAAATAAATAAAATCACCATTTACGTGATTTTTTATCTTAAAAAAAAGATGGATTTCCTAGGGAAATCCATCTTTGTTTTGGTGAGTCTCTTATACATATATGGCAGGCGGTTCAAGGCTCCATGATGAAGAAGTATATGTCAAATTATTAAAAAAAACATCGTGGAGTCCTCAAGGCTAATTTAACTCCATGTCCATCCTCCGATTATCTTCAAAATTGGTGATTTTGAGCTAGTATCTAATTCCTCACACGTATTATTCACAGCTAATTTCAAAACATCGCATTCACGAGGGTCGCAGGTCAAACATGAATATTCATGAATACTCCATCAATAGAGGGATCTATCTGATAAATGAGTATGAAATAAAAGCAAATTGATGATTGTTATTTGCTTTTATTGCGAAAGTTTTGTTATTTTCATATTCATTTATCAGATTGATCCCTCTATCGATGGAATATTCATTCAATTTTGAGGATAACTGGAGGATGGACATAGAGTGAAATTTTTTTCAATAAATATGCATTTTTCCCCATCTTTGCCACTCGGAGTATCCGAACGAGTTCACCAGCTTGATGTTCGTGTAGGTGGAGCGTAGTGTAGCGATAGTGAAGTGGAGGTGGAGCCTGCACGAACATCACTTGACGATATGCGTCTGTATGTTTGTTACTAAAATCAGCTCAATTGACATGGCGACGTAAACAGTGTTGAGTGAAATTGCATCTTTTATTTTAATTTTTTACATGATATTGCGCTAATATACATGCAATATTTATCGAGAAAAAATATCCTAGAGTATAAAGAATTGCGTGAACGCTCATTTACACGTTATTGAGTGGGGTCACCCCAGCGTTCTCGCCAGAAAAAAATTCACCCATGTCGGGGACTTTTGCTGCCACTCCCGGGGGGTGGGTGCGGGAGGGGGGGTTCACCCCTCCCTCGCGGAGCGCGGAAGCGACGGCCTTTTCATGAAATAGAGACGCCAAGGGAGCCCCATTGTGGCATATTTTTAAGCCCACACAAATGCACATAACTGCTAGGCCTGGGAGTAAACATCGATTGATCAAATGGTTCGATTGGCATGCCGCCAATCACCAATCGATAAGCAAAATTTACACAAATCGAATGTTCGGCAGATCCCGATTATGACATTGGGAGAACTCAAATACCCAAGTAATAATAACAAAATGACAAGAAAACAATGATGACACTTCATACAGGTTTAAAAATTATGTTACCGAGATAATTTTTCAAAAATAATCAATGATTGTATTACATTCACAGTTACACACCAACATGAAAGCGCTCCGATTTTTTTTTAACCCCACCCAACCTTGCCCTTGATACACAAAATGAGTTCATCGTCTGCGTGCACAAAACAATAAGAAAACACACAACCAAGCTCACTTGAGCTGATTGGACCTTCGGATAGCCAATGAAACTTTTGGGGAAACAAAGAAGAAGGCAGTGGTTCCCTTATCAGGAGAGGTCATGACTTCAGAAATAAATTGACCCCTCCCCCATCTGTGTGTGTGTGAGGGAGAGCTAGAGAAAGATAAGGGTGGGAGCCGGAGAATACCTTTGTTTCAAAACAATAATGCAACCTTTTTCTATCCCCTCACACAATGAAAACTACATTCCAACATGCGCCTGTCTTCAGCGGTACTTTCTCGACTAGTCTCCAAAAATAGACCCAGTTATACATGTAGGTTCAAATGATATAAAATCGTAATTTTATAAGGTATTTCAAATTAAATATTTTGCAAAATATTTTTTTGAAATACATGTGTAGAATCGTGGTCAGTGCCACAAGTGGGGGCGGGGACATGGTGTGGGCAAGGGATGAAATTGTTCAAGAAATGCTCCACCTGGGGTCAGTCTCAAAGAATAGTTCATGAATGAGTTGTTTACATCTTTGGGATTTGGACTTTGCACTGGCTAATCTGGGCTGATTCATTCATATGCAGGGGTGTGGCACTTGGAGGGATGCATGCATAATACCAGAGTACCAGCATGGATTTTAGGAAGGATTTTCATTGGAACAATAAACTGAAAGTTTTAATCTCATTTCATGTAGTTTCTTTTGATATAAATATCATGGAGAAGGGGGAAAAAGGTCCTACTTTCATTTATTCTAAACATGTGACTTTGATGGAGATTTCACCATAAAGTAGGTCAACTATTGTGACTTAAAAGACCTGATTCCCGACGAACAATCGAATCATTCGATTATTTTTTCAGGAAATAATTGAATGGTAAAAATGACAATCGTCCCAGGCCTAACATCCATGCACCATAGCGGTCACGCACAGTTCTCAAACTCCTTTGCTATTCGTTCATTGTGTGCAGAGAGGGCGGGATAAAATGACAAACACAGTACAACTCCTTTGCTATTCGTTCATTGTGTGTATGGAGGGCGGGATAAATGACAAACACAGTACAAGTACATGTTCCTTGTATATACAATGCATTTATTCCAAGTTCCACTCCCATCATATCAGTAAGCGCAGCTACCGATAGGTCATGGAGCATAGCCGGTGTGATGTGCGGGGCAGACGGGGGAATAGTCAACGGAACGACCGTACCGTGCCGTCATATGCCCGCAATAGCAGCCGCGAGCTAGCTGGGCGCCTTGCCACTTTCCTAGCCGTAGTAGGCCTGTAAGTGGTCTTAAGTTGGTGGGACTTCGGCGCAACCCGATAAATGAAGTTGCTATCACTAAGATGAGTTCATGGAGTGTATTATTTTTTTCTGAATATTTCCATTTAATTTTTCCACGCATGTCGCCACGCATGTCGCTGAAATTTTACGCATGGTTCCACTTGGTCTCCATTTCCGCACGCATGGTGTTTGCACAATGCGTGTTATACACTGGCGAGAACGCTGGGTCACCCATAGGGAAAGTGGAAATTAAATTGTGGAAGTTTGAATTTTGCCCATCCTTTGCGAACATGATGATGTAGGCACGATCCCTGGCTCCATGTACCTCAGATGATGGTTCATGTAGGCTCCACTACACTACGCTACACCTACCCAAACCATCAGCGCTTGTAATTCAGATGGACACACTGAGTTACAAAGTGTGTCACTTTATTTTGCTGAACACATCAAGTCATGCAAAACATGACCTTACATGTGATCTATAACAACTCGTCTTACATTTTACCCTGTTTCACTCCTTGTCCTTGCTTCTACTAGTCTCAAAATTGGTGATTTAAAGTCAGTTGCTTTCCTCAGTGGTATTATTCACTGCTGATTCCAAAACATCGCATACGCACTTTGTGCATGCACAGGGATTGCAGCTCAAGAGAATGAATATTCATGAGTATTCCTACAGATCAAGATCTGATAAATGAATGTGCATTATGGAAAAAGTGAAACGATCCCGATATGTAGGAATACTCACAAATATTTTTGTTCTTAAGCCTTATTTCTCTAATATCTGTTAAATCGTGTTTTTATCATCCTGGAGTATTCCATTAAATCTAAGATACTCCCACTAATGTGATGTTCATGTAGACATCTAAAACCATTGTAGTGGACCATTCTGTAGGTTTTTATACCAAACACTTATAAATTCAATCATATCAGACACTCTCACATTGACATGTTAATTCTGCATTAGGTAAATGTTTATCTTTATTGTTTATCTGTCATCTTTGAAAAGCATAGACTTTAACTTAATTGATATTACTATTCCCCCTGTCTTTGGTAATAGATTGAATAAGTCAGTGGCAATGCATGAATTGTGTGTCATTTCAACATAGACCTTAGATAAATTGTGACTGACACAAATCACTACCACATCAATTGCTAACTTTAATAAAATCATAATCCTAAATATTTTTATTAATTTTACAACTTTGTTCTGCAGGAAATCAAGTCTCTTGTGAATCACCTTGGAATCCAAGCTGATCTGACAAGTCGCAAATATGAAGACAAAGTATGCAATTTGATTAAATCATTACAAGTTAGAATTTGAAAGGCCTGTTAAGCCCCTGTTAAACACAATTGCAACTGATTAAATCATATCTCATTTACTACCGTAAGTGATTCAAATTCATGTATGTTTCTTTTATGGGAACTTAATGACAAGCTATTCCTTTCATATGTTAGTAATGATAACCTTCATAATTGTATTCCAGTTTGTACATTTAGATGGGACTGTGTCTGGCAAGTCTTTAATATTTTATCATCATATGAATGGTGTTTTTTTGTGAATGATTATTCTATAGTCGTTTTTCAAAGTCAGCACTGCTGCTATATTGAATCGCATAATGCAGATGAGACTGCCAAAGTTGCTCCACTTGTTTTTGTTTTCAAAGAGGATGTTTAGTTATCTCTTGATCATTGACATTTCTTTATAATTACTTGATCTTTTTATCTGTTGATTGAAGTAAAATTGTTACAGTGTGATTTTATCTTTCAATCCTGTAACTTTCTTACAATGAATTAACAATGATTTGACAGATCACTATGTGTACAATATACATGTAATTCTGATATTGAATTCTAAATGGTTTGGATTGACTTTTATGGCTCGCTGTCTAGATAAAAAAAAGTTAACAAAATACATGTATATGTATATTCTTGATATTTTAGAGCCCTTTTCTCGAGATTGGTCTCCCATCGTCAGACTGCATGCAGAAGCTGATGAACCGAAGCGTTTTAGCCAAGTCAGCAATAGAAGTATGGGCCCAGGGTTCTACATATAGCGAGGTTTGTGCAGGATTAGATGCCTTCTCTCAGGAGGAGATGGAGAAATACTGCAAGGAAGACATCTCATTCTGCTTCAAGGTTCACACATTTGGAAAGCAACTCGCTAATACTGATAAGCTAGATGTAATGAAGGTAGGTATTGGTGGATTGATTGACATAGAGATTTGTTATGTCTACTATCTTAAAGGCCAAAGTCCACCTCAACAGCAAATTGATTTAAATAAGTAAAGATAAATCATACACATTTAACACTAGAAATGCATTAAAACATTGGATTCAAAATAAGAAGTCATAGCATTTCAAAGTTTTCATTTTTACAAGATAGTTATATGTGTGTGTAACGTGAGTGAAAAGTGTTTATGGTAAACTAGCTGATAAGCTTGATGTTGGAGCTGTGGAGGGGGGGGGGATGGGCAGTGACCTTTATGATTGTTTGTCCATGAACTTATCAGCAACTGTATTTAATGTAGCACCTGGTATTATTATGTGCTGTTAGAATCTGATACTAGTTGTTCATTTTCTTTATACCAGAGGTTGGAGGGGCATCTGCCTTTGAAAGGACCAGTTAAGTTGAGAGACCCTGATCAAGTTTTCTATATCTTTGAAGATTATGGTGTCCAGCCAAACCAGGCCCCTGATCAACCACATCGCATTTTTGTTGGACGATGGGTAAGGTTGTAGATATGTTGTATTGCAGCACAGTGCAGACCATTTTAAATCGCATATAGGGTAGAGGTAAACAAATCTCCAGAAATACATCATACATATACTAGACATGTATGGAGATATAAATGTAAAGGATATTGATGAGAATTATTTTTGTGTGTATTTCTTAGAAATAATATTAGAGAAGAATGTGAGAAATACCACACATCCATGTCCAAGATATTTTCATGTAAACTTATGTGTGGTACAACAGAGCTATTTGTGCTTGTCAGCTATAGACACAGTGGGATAGTTCCATACCAACTTATTTTGTACACCAAGGCCTACTCTAAACAAGTCTTCCCAAAGCTGGAAATTATTTACTATACTATTGTTTAGTAGATACATTGCAACTAATATTTTTACACATTCTCTATTTTGTAGTTCATTTGTTTTATCATATTTTATCACCAACACCACCATATTTAGAATGGGATAACTTAGCAATGTGTAAAGTTAGAGTGAGAGTGTATTATGTATTATATTTTTATTTTTTACCTTTAACACTTTTTTTTCATCAGAGTTGGGTATTTTTATCTCATTTTACAACGTCTCTGTTCTTCTAGATATCTGATGGTCAGAAGCGGTTGGCCCATCATTACTCTGTAAAGACACGTCATTTCATTGGTAACACCAGTATGGATGCTCTACTCTCATTACTCATGGCTAATCAGGCTGGTGTACATGATGGTGATTTTATATTTGATCCATTTGTTGGAACAGGTAAGGCTTCAGGGTATGAAAGAAAGGGAAAAGTTTCAGTATGGAGAATTGATGTTTATGCTTTTGCTCATGCTTGTATTTTTTGCATGTAATTTACTAATGTCAGGTCAGGTAGTCAGGTAATTTCTTTATCAGATATAGTGGAATGTGGAGAATTTTGATAATCATTTACTTGGCTAAAGTCTGTGATCACCTTAATTGCATTCAATTCATTACTTAGCATTTTTACTCTAGAAAGCAAAATTTAACCCCAAATTCTTACTGAAAAGCATTGTAATATCAAATTGCTATTGCCAAATGATATGCATTTAACTGAAGACATCTCACCAAAAGCACTTCTTTCTACGCAATGCAGAATGACTGTGTAAAAAAATCTGAATCTGCCAATGAGATTTCAAGGTCAGTGAGAGGTTCTTAAATTTTTGGTCGATTTTTTTTTTTATGGGATGAAAATCAAGATGCGTTTGACTTTTGTGAATTGTGTTTGATCGTAACGGGCCCCTGAATGTTTTTTTTAACTTCTTTTTTGATGATTCGTTGATATGTGTTTGGCAGGTAGTCTTCTTGTCGCAGCAGCTCACTTTGGTGGTTATGTAGCAGGTTGTGATATCAGTTATAACATCATCCACGGAAGAGGAAAATCTAGCAGGGCTCAATCCAAGACTAAATATAGAGGTGAGATCGTTTATTGGAACCAAAATGAAGATGGTAGCCAAAAAAATAAGAAAAACGCTGAATACTATAAAGGGCAATTCCATTAAGTATTTATGATAAACTTCCTACATGTGGAACATTCCTGAAACAGTTTGGCTCTGTTTTGTCATTGAAATGAAATTTTGTAAGTCTCAAATTATGGCTTGAGCAGTGTGTGAAGTGAAGATAGAATGGTGAAATAATGGGTGTAGGAAATGCAGAATTATTTTATGAAATGCCCTAAAGTGCAATCATCATTTCTGGCTAAAGAAGAAAAAGTGAGGTAATGCACAATTATTCCCATCAGAAAGTCAATGTATTTCATATGATGTACTGGTATTGTACTTGTTAGGTATTATTTTTTGTTAGTTGAGTCTGATTAAATAGCAGTATATAATAAACTTCTGTTGATATACTTGTGCACATTCTCCCCTCTTTTCTCTATATATCTGACTCTCTCTTACTGTATTATTTAATGTGTCTCATTCATCCTATCTTCTTTCTTTTTTGCTCTGTCTCTTTATTTTCCTCTATCTTCCTCCATCCTTTCTATCTCTCTCTGTCTCTTTCACCTTTTAAACTTTGTCAGGTAGAGATGAGAACATAAGTGCCAACTTGGAGCAGTATGGCCTTGGCCATCGCTATGTAGATGTACTCATATCAGACTTCTCAAAGAACATATGGAGGGAGCAGCCTCTGTTTGATGCTATCATTACTGATCGTAAGCAAGTTTTCAGCAGTCCATAATTAAGCCTGTTCCTATGAATCTCAAGAATTTATATTATAAAGACATAAGGCTTGTATTTAGGTTTAAGAGGTGTAAGAGAAATGTTTGAGTAATAGAAAAGAAATATATTCTGCAGAGTGCCTGCAGTCAAATGTTCAAGTCAAATTACCATGTCAAATATACTGGTATATGTATAATAGCTTTATAATGTAACTAAAATGGCTAAAATACCATACTGGCATAAACAAAGGGTGTGGCATTACGTTCATACTTTCTAGTTTGACCTTTTGATCCCCCCCCCTCCTATTGAATGGTTTCAAGAGTACCAGGGTTAGAGTTTTCTGCTGTTACTTTTTTTTTAAATCAATTGTTTCGGCTTCTTGCTTTGATGCCGATGATACCACTATTTCTTACTTTCATATTTGACAGATATACACTTTATAAATTACTAAACCAGTACAACCACCACACACCAGAAGAATGTTTTATCCACTTTTGATGTCTGACAGGTTGTCAGATGCTAAAACTTTTCTTGATTTTGATTTGCTCGAATCATTACCACAACACATTCACATTGAATCGTATTTGTCAAGAAGTAGTAATTCATTATTTATGTATTCAGCACATCTAATACATACATTATACACCAAAGTGAATACATATTTTGATGCATAATATTTTTACAAGCAGTCTGCATAATGCATCAGTCAGGAAAGAGAACAATTTATATTAACCTTAATTAAATTGAGATAACTCACAGACCTCTTCTATCACTTGCATTTCTTTGTATCTATTCAGCCCCTTATGGTATACGAGAGAAGACTAGAAAAGTAGGAGGAGATAAAGATCAAGGTGAACGTGATGATCAGTAAGTACCCTCATTAGTGTACAGATGAAGGGGGGGGGGGAGTTACACCACCGAGAGAAAAAAAGGCTCTCACGACTGTTAACATAATTTCTCCCATATGCCTTGGTTCAGTCCCTTCATTTTTAGAAAGATTTCACGCCACTGGCTACCATTACCATATTATGATATCATACTTGTTCACTTTCATTGTGCATGAATCTTGTGGAAAATACCTTTAAACCGTGGCGGATCTAGCTATGTGAGATACAATGCCCTAATTTTGAATGCCATGTTGCTTGTAGTAATGCTTGCAGTAATGGGCCATTCATAGTATAGTGTCTTATCCACTTTACTAATTTGTTATTGAATACGAGACATGAGGAGACCTTCATGTTTTATTCACCCTCACTGTCAGTGCTGAAGTACTATTCCTCTGTATGATATTTCCTCATTTTTCTTACAGATGCTCTTACCATGTACCAGCAACACAAAGCTACTTTCTGTCAGACATATTCACAGATCTTCTTAATTTCTCAGCTCATTATCTCAGGCTGCATGGAAGGCTAGTATATTGGTTGCCAATTTACAGACCAGAGTAAGTATTGATGATTGCAGTAGAGTCATCTGCTATGTGATCATTTTGCTATTAATCAGAACAGAAACCAGTATTTTATATTACTTGCCATTTTCAGTATTATGGTCCATCATGATAACATTAATGCATTTGGATCCTCATTGAATATCAAGTTATCTTGATTCAGGGTGGATAATTTAATGTTGTTTTGGGCAAATTTAACTTTTTTTAAACCAAGTTTGTTTGTTGCTAATCTGGATTTTTTTCAAGGGTGTGAAAGAAGTTTAAACAAAATCCCATCAATGATGGCATTCCATAGTAGGAGGGTTATTTCCTTGACGATTGGCAAAACAATTGTTATCTATTTATAGATACTATACTAGTTATTACAAGTTTTTCTGGTACAAATACAGAACTGCCAGTTCTCCTTTTTTCCAGGAGTTACCCAGTTTTTAAGATTTTCATCAACCAAAAAGCAAAGCATTCTGTTTTCCCATTTGTTTATTAAGATGAAAAATAGATCCGCCCATATATGTATTTGTGTGGTGGGGTATGGGGGTGTGTATAGGTGTAAGAGTGATATAGTTTTTTAACACCTGTAATTTTTCAATGTTTGAATATAAGAATGCTAAACATATCTCAATTAGGACTGATATGGATTCCTTTTTTTTCATTTTCAAATGTTGGTAGGCCTGCAAATACACATATAGCCAGAAAGATTAACTTTTTTTTGTTTTCTGTCATGGAAGTGTTATATTTAACCTTGTTGTAAATACATACCAAGCAAAGCTATTAAGATTACAAATTTATTATCTCAACATGCAAGATTTTTTTTCCTTAAGAATTTCAACTAACCACTTAAGACTTCATCAACATGTGACATGATATCAAATTATTTTAACAACAATATAGCTCACAGGCCCATTTTACTGACATAATTTTTAAAGGAAATTTTGTAGTGTGTTGAGATCAAAAGTTGACGTTTTACATAATTTCTACCAACAATAATGAACTTTCAATGATCATGCAAGCAAAGCAATGTATGTAAACTAGTATGCATGTATGATAACCAGTCCAAATTCTGAAGACGAATTCCCACTCTTGAAGCACAGGATAACTGTCCTGAATATACACCACATTGACTCCTTTCAGATACTCAGAAGATCAGATACCTCACCATCCATGTCTAGAGATTGTTTCGAATGATGAACAAATGCTCAACAGTACTCTGAGTAGAAGGCTTATCACTATGGAGAAAATGCATCATGTAAGTTCTTGTAAATGTCTGTCTGTGTCTATTTCAATTACATGATGGTTGCAAATAAGAAGGCTGTGCCAAGTTCTGCCTAAACATCTCACATTCATTTGTACTTGTGGGTTTTGGATGCAAAAGAAAAAGAGTCACTGTCACTTCCATTTGAATTTATTTCATTTTCCATGTTTGAATTTGTCCATTAGAACCCCCCCCCCCCCGTGGTGTTACTCATATTGATCATGTGTATTCATGCTTCTTTTTTTTGTGAAAAAAGGGTGTATTTTGAGAGTATATTCAGGGATTAAAACTTCCATTCGCGAGTGGATACCATGCGCGACCATGAGATCTCAAAGAGCACCCTAAACACGTAATTTCCATATTCTGAAAATGCACCCCTTAACAAGTGTTGCCGTGTAAAACCCTACTCTTAACAAGAATTGGAAACAAAATGATACTATTGGCAAGTATTCCCTGAATTGTACCCCTAAATAAGTACAGCGATATTTCAAACACAGACGTCGGTCGTCGGTTTTACCTTTAGCTACATGATTGGGTTTAGTACAGCCCAACTTGCGCAAATTGTACTCTAAACACTTAGTGTTGACTCCTTGGGTAAAAAGTACATCCTTTATAAAACATTTTAGTCTTGATTGTTTATACCCTCGCAAATTTGACCCTAAACACGTAAATTTCCTACCGAAATAGATACCCTTTTAAAAAATTATTTTAGTGTTTTTTACACCCTTTTACGTTACATACGTAACATGCCCTATCTGGAAAAAGACATCCGTTTTACGTGTTTTTTTGGTCGCGTATGGTATCTCCTTGTCAATGTAAGTGGCCCCTCCCCCCACCATCTGGGCTCTGTTCTTTGTAGGAAATGTCTTGTCAAAACCCTCTGTCACTGACACTTATAATTCATTTTATTCTCAGGTCAGTGATGCCTCGACTTCCATGGCCACAATATCTGACAACAAGTACGGTGAACACAATGCAATACGAGACAAGTTCTTTATTCAAAACAATACCAAGAGACTGAAGAGTGATGACAGTGTTAGCCCAGAGAGGGCAGCAGACACAGTATCAAAAGAAAAGGTCGAGTGTGGATCATCACCAAGGTGACACCATGATACATGAAGAACAAGATATTAGCCGGCATAGGTGAGATAATGAAGACCCAGACTGGTATGACGAAGGCTTATCACCTCTTTCATTTCTACCAAACTGAAATTCATCTTCCAGTCAAGGAGAATGTTGGAAGTCAACAGACTTGGGATGCTGCCCATCATGAATGGTCAAAGGCATTGATATTAGGCACTGTGCATATCACATTGGAACAGCATCTCTAATTGCCTTACAGATATGTTGTCATCCTGGCCGTTGGATTCTTGCTTGCTTGCATACAGTGTATACTAACGCTTATATGGGGACTACCCAAACAATTAGTAGTCAAAATACATGACACAACAGCATGCCATACTGCATGGAAGCAAGTATGTCGTTTTTAGCTTGAACCTGAAGCAGGCCAAGGTAAATCATTTTAGGTCCTTGTTTCACTACTGATACAACCAATTTTTCAGTGGCAAATTATGCATATGGAGTTTAAAAACCAGTCATTGATATAGAGTGATCTCTGGAATCATAATCTCTAATATGTTCAAGCAACTTTTAGCATTTTCTGTTGAGTTGTCATACAAAACAATACTTATTTACCTCTGTGATTTAACCTAAATGGGCATGGTTTTGATGTCCAGTTTCACTTAAGCCATGGTCCAACCAAGGGTTATAATTGGTTTTCCAAGCCAAATTTGCCCAAACTTTGTTGGTTATGTTTCTTATGTTTACTATGTTCTTTCCCTATTCTCAGGCAGTTATGAAGACTTGAAATTCAATGTGACCTTTTACTGTTTGTGTCAGAAGTGGCTATTCAGAAACCAGATTTATGATGAAACCCTAGGTCAGGGGCTGATCCAGGATTTTCAAAGGGGGGGGGCATATTTTCCCCGAGGAAAAATTTGACAAGCAAAAATGCAAAAACAAGGTCTTCACTATCAAAAGGGGAGGGCACACTTCTGATTTTACGGCATATTTAAATTACAAATTTCAATTGTGCCTCTCAAAGGGAGGGGGGGGGGGGCACAGGCCGGCTGTGCCCCCCCCCCTGGATCTGCCAGTGCCCTAGGTCATAATATGTGTCAATGTACAAACCATGGTTCGCGTGTATGGTACATGTATGTATAATTGTTGAGTGCAATCTTAATGCTACAGTAATGGACACAAAGGCCCGAATTCACAAAGGTGGTTTCGTTTGAAACCATGGTTTTTAGAAACCGTGGGTTTTAGAAACCATGGTTTTTGAAAAACCATGGTTTCTAGAATTTGGTATTCACAAACGATGGTTTCTAATAATTTTTGTGATCACTAGACTACTTGGAGACAGGATCTAAGGTAGACACGGTTAGTGTTTTCCCATTCACTAAAATTTTAGTAAAAATTGACCCAAAATATTTTTTATGCTGTTTACAGTTTAGTTATTATTAATTCTGCAATTTTGTGCAGTTACTTTAATTAGACTACTAAGGTACAAATTAATTAAGAACAAAATTTTCTTGAATTTTGCACAATTGTGGTTGAAAGTCTGACTACTTTTAGTACTTTGGCGGCTTTGTTATGTTATCTCGCTATGCAGCAAGATAATATCACAATGACAATGCCTTCTCCCGCTGAGCGAGTCGGTGGGACAGCTCTTCGTTATATTTTGACAGGACACAAAACTTCACGCGTGGGACTGGAAAATAACTTGCGTGCGATAATGCTTTTTCCATCCCAAGAACACCGTTCCGCTCATAACTTTGCATGCATTCACAGCATTAATTATCATATTTCTTCACAAAAAAATACATGCAGACGTAGAAAAAAATATTCATTGTCGCTATAAAATGATAAATTACTTACGATGTTCTCATAGCTCGGCAAATACCGATATTAAGCGCTTCGCTCCTCTTCATTTCGTGCAAAGCTATTTCACGTCGTCTATGCACTTGCTCAGCTAGATGAGCAATGTACCGAAATACTGATCTGTGATTGGTCAATATGCCTAAAAACCATGGTTTTCCTAAAACCCACGGTTTGAAACCACCTAAAACAGTTGACTCAAAATCATGCCGAAAACCCACGGTTGAAACCATGGTTTCATTTGAAACCACCTTTGTGAATACCAAAATCAGCAAAACGCACGTTTGAAAACAAGGTTTCTGCAGAAACCACCTATGTAAATTCGGGCCAAAGAATTTTTCTATGAACTAAATATCATATCCATGGTGTATTGAGAGTAGTCCATTCATTCAGGCAGTAATGATGAATAAGGATGGATCCATTTTAGAAATTTAATTACAGAATGGAAATGTCTGCATTTCTTCTAAAATTATAAAAGTTGTAATATTGACATTCCACTGAAGGGGCCCTGCCCAGACATGTCCCTTTCCTTACAATATGGACAGAGGTTATATTTATACTAGAGATGACTAGAATAATTGTTTGATTGCAATTAGCTTGCCCAAGAGGTGTAATGCAAAGAATTTAGTAGGACATGTGAACATTGAGGTAAATAAAAAAATATTGAACTAATTTTTGTCATCACATGGTCTTCATAATTCATTGACAAGATGCCTATTTACTGTTTTATATTTTCAGCCAATTTTGAATAGTTTGAAAATGATATAAGTGTGGATTATAACAATAGCTGGGGGGTGTTTCACAAAGATTTAAGCACAGACGCACTTAAATGTCTTGTTGCGCACAGTATAAAAGGCATGACAGCATTGGTCAGATCATGCCAAGAGGACGCGCACTACTGCGTATTGATCAATAAGATTGCGCGTTGCATATCATGTACGCGTCGACATTTAAGTGCGACCTAAGTCATACTTAAATCTTTGTGAAACACCCCTCAGTAGTAACTGATTGTCATGGATCTCTGTTTTAGATAACATTGTTGAAAAATGTGGATCACCTAATTAGAGAAATAAAACTTTAATGAATAGAAAATCAGTATGAATGGAAGTAAAAACTATCTTTTATAAAAAATATAATGTTTATAGCCACTTATTTTAGCATATTTTTTTTTAAATTGAATTCAATAGTACACCTTTATTATAGATAGTTTATGGTGTATCTAATTCTGATGCAATTGCTTAGCAAAACAGGCTATTTTTAAATATCATGTACATGTAATTGTCATTTGAAAAAATATAGAGTATAATTGTTGTGTAACAAAAAAGCTTTTCAGTAATTTTACTCTTGATATTGAGATGTAAAACTAACGCATTTTTAAAGAATGAAAGTATTGATGTGATCAAGATTAATTGACCTTTAAGGAGTTGATTGAGAGAGGGAAAGAGGGAGGGGAAATGGGGGAGGGAAGAAGATTGAGACAGATTGGGAGAGAAGAAGAGAGCGGGAGAACAAGAAGAATAGAGAGAGAGGGAGAGAGATAGCTAGAGGGGTTGAGAGAAATGATGGATCTTCATGTGTTTCAATCATGCAATATGTTGTATACAAAAACACAAAAGCATTGTGGTTTTTACCACAGAGGCTGTCATTACAAAAAGGTGGAAACCATTTTCCTACATGTAATTTGAAATTGGATCTCAGTGTACCCTAAAGTGCTTTATTTTTTCCCATCTTTGATTATGCCTCTAATTTTTAATTTCTTGATATGGGGTAAATTGAAAAGTATACCCTTTATTTTGACTTTGGGAAAATTTGATAAAATTTTTATTGTTTATGTTCATTGTCTAGCAAAGAAAAACACCCAGGCCTAATTTTTTTGTACGAGTATGTTCACCATGTATTGGCAGTGGACCCCCCCCCCCCCCCCCCTTTTTTTTTTCATAATGTAAGCCTATTTCAAGTGGTGAGATTGATACAATGATGGTGGGGAACTGGTGCAAAAGAGGGGGAGGGGCAATATATGGCTTAATGGAAGTGTTGAAAAGAACATCGATGAATAAAATTTGTAGAACCTGAGGTACAAGTACTCAACAAAGTAGACTGTAGGCCTACCCAATGGGAGAACCAATATCCATGCATGTGGACAATAAAGGAAATAGAATTGATTTGAATTGAAAAGGAAGATTGGGAATTGTCCCAATATGAACGAATGAAGGAACAATTAAGATAAACAATATCTTGTGAACAAAAAATAAGTTATTGATTTTAAGGTTTGAACAAATTGGAAATGGGGGGGGGGGGGTGTATAAATGAAACAAAGTCGACTCTCATCCTCATCAGCATGGAGAAACTCCACTGCATGTGATTGAAATGTGTACGTGCATAAACGACCATGCGCAATGCTCTTATCAATAGTCGTATTCTGCGCATATGTTTATCGTATCGGCCTTCACCTTCAGCTGGTCACTGAATGACTGATATAAGAAAGCCATTTCAGTCAAAATACAGCCGAATTGTACTATATACATAAAACCAACCGTTTTAGATCGTGTATGAGCTGTTGCTTGTACCTCAAGAACTTTATTCTTTCCAGCAAGTAAGTGTAATCGAAGAGACAACATGAGTGATCCAAGCTCGCCGACGAAGCGGGCACGGCAAGACCCTCTCCCCGACTCTAGCCCGGTGGATGAAGTCGGCGAATTGACATCGCCCAGCAGACAAATGCTTGCACAACCAAGCCCTTCACACTTGCAAAGACGCCAAACATTGTCATATGATACGGTAGATACGGTAGGCCAGTTTGCATCAAGAGGAGAGGGCTTTAACATGGTGGGAGAAGGAAAATGTATTGCAGTATTCACAAGTGGAGGTGATTCACAAGGTAAATAAAAAAACTAAAAAGAAAGTACATGTAGACGGGCCTAGGCCTAATAACACGAGCAGTAGAGGCGCTGGTCAGAAAATTGGGATCGTCCCAGTTTACAGGGACTGTCTCAGTTTATAAGGATTTCTTCACACAAGAAATCTAAGAAAATTCATTCACCTGTCAAGTGCCGACACCAATCAAGTGTGCTAGTCAATGTAAACATATCAGGTTTCATAACAAGATTATTGGAAGACGGTAAGTCATGAAAAATAGACGGTGAACTGGGGGGAATTGAGGTCACTGAATCTATTTTTAGCACTCTAAAGTAAATATCCGTAATTGCTGTCTTTGTCCCATAGGGGGAAGTGAAAAAAAAACGTCCCCTTAATTGCCTTAAACAAGGACAGTCTTAATTTATCAAGATATGATTGATTTGTCTTGGTTTATGAGGATATCCTTGTTTTCTGGGACAATCCCAATTTTTGGACCAGCGCCTCTACTGACGAGGGGGGGGGGTGCCACTTACATTGACAAGTGGACCAAAAAAAACATGTAAAAAGGATGTATTTTTCAAAATAGGGTATGTTACGTATGTATCGTGTTGTGATAAGGGTGTCAAAAACCTTTACAAATAATGAAAAACGGGTATCTATTTCGTTAGCCTAGAATGCTACGTGTTTAGGGTCATATTTTATAAAGTCACGTTTTATAAAGGATGTACTTCTTGCCCCAACAACGTGTGTCTAACTTAGAGTCTGAGGTGAGGGAGGTGGGCCGTATTCTAAATCCAAAGATGTAGGTAAAGGTAAAACCGACTTCCGTGACATCGCTGTACATGTACCTGTTTAGGGGTTCAATTCAGGGAATACTTGCCAAGGGTATCGTTTTGTTTCAAATACTTGTTAAGGGTAGGGTTTCATACACCAATACTTGTTAAGGGATGCATTTTCAGAATATGGAAAATACTTGTTTAGGGTGCTTTTCGAGACCCTATGATCGCGCACGATATCCACTTGTCGATGGAAGTGAAGTTGATTGAAGTTGAATTTCGAAATAAATCCTAAAAGTAATGATCTCGAAATTCTTATCCTGGCCTTTCTCCTCTCATGCTCCTCGATCCTCCAAGTCCAAGACATGTCTATTCATCTTTAAAGGGATGCTCCGGGCTGAAGATATTTATATCTCAATTTAAATAGAGTAAAATGCACAGAGCAAAATGCTGAAAATATGATCAAAATCGAATAACAAATAAAGTTATTGAATTTAATTGAAGTCAAAGATTTGCATTATTCTGGTGTAACAGTTCTAGGCATGTCTGCATGAATATTCATTAGGTGGGCAGATGAAATCATATCCCCACTTGTTCTTTTGTATTTTATTAAATGATATGAAATTGGGTTTATTCAAAAAACTTTTTACCAAGAACTAAAACAATTGGATTAACAATTGATTAAGTGCATTAGTTATTTCTTGCTGCAAATTATTTCAACCCTATAGAGACACATCATTTATACATTCATGCAAAAATGAAACAATAATGATTTCATGTAATGACATAAGAAAAAAAGAAGGTGGGTATGACATCGGATGTGACATCGGCACACCTAATGAATATTCATGAGGACATGCCTGTTTTACTGGAATAATGCAAATCTTTGAAATTCAGTCACTTTGTTAGTTGTTGTTATCCAATTTTTATGATATTTTCAGCATTTTGCTCTGAATTTTAATCTATTTAAATATAAATATCTTCAGACTGGAGTGTCCCTTTAATGCTGTTTAGTGAATATTGTTCCCTTTTTTTCTGTACTAAGTCCTATGTCTCCCTTTTTTGTTATAGACCAAAATATTTTGTTCCTATATCTCTAATTCTCAAAGTTTCGGTTTTGTTGTTTCACGATTTCCTCTCTACATAAACCATATTCTGGTGGTTTTTGCCCTTTATGCCTTAAATCTTATTCAGGCATGAGATTTCTCGGCGGATTTCCGCGGATTTTGAAATTCTAAAAAAAAAAAAAAATGAAAAAAGCAAAAAAAAAAAAAAGTGTGCAGTGTGAGTACCGTACTTGTGCGTTGTCTATGCAGCTGGTAACTCAGGGAGCCCAGGGGCTTACCGTGTATTTGACCATACTCACGGGACAAGCGTGATTTATGGTCTAAATATTTCTCCAAATGAATTGTGAAAATAGAAATTATGCGCTTACCACGATTATATGGATGAAGGTCTAACGAGTGGCAGTTTCCTGACATCTGGGCACAAACTGGAACCTCAAAAAAGCAAAAGTTCTCTCCTACCCCAGTCTCGATCGGCCATTTTGTTACGATTCATAACAAAAATGGCTAATCGAGACGGGGGTAGAAGGAGAGAACTTTTCCCACACCCTCCCCCAGGGGGGCCGTGAAGTTCCTCTTTTTTTTTCAAATTTCTCTGTCTCATGCCTGCTTATTGCACTTTGTGACCATGTTGATCTAGATTAGATCTAAATATCTTTGAATACTTTGTCCTTGACTGACCCTTTGTCAAATATGTCTTATCATTTATGATCCAGTAGTTTGTTTTAATTTCAAAGGGGGCCTTAATTGCACAAGCTCTGCTTTAGTTAACAAGACTCCCTGTCCTTCATTGTGTAATACTCAGTTACTTTTTGTTTCACATTATCATACTATGGTAACTTACTACTGTATGCTATCATTTTTTTTTTGTCTTTTTAACATTTGAAAGACAAACAGATGATCTTGAACATGAGGCTATACTGTATAAATATTTTTTTACAAATCGAGCCTGAAGTCTACCATCTCCAAGCATGAAGTAGTGGTTATCAGTGGGCAGGCCCACTCAATCATTGAACAATAACCTTGTTCTCTATTATTAATCCCTGTGCGGGGGAAGTAAGGTTGGCAGTGATTGGCTTATTTTTACTTTTTCTTGGGGACAAAATGCTTGATTTTTTTACTCTGTCAGTTTCCATTACAACTATTCATCATATAACTTGGCTCTTAAAGGGGAAGTTCACCCTGAAGAAAACTTTGTTGTGAAAATAGCAGAAAAAATAGTAAAAAATATTGGTGAAGGTTTGAGGAAAATCCGTTAAAGAGTAAGAAAGTTATTAGAGTTCAAAATTTTGGATTTGTGACGTCGTAAACGAGCAGCTGCCCCATGTGTTATGTAATATAAAATGTATGAATTTCAAATTTTGTATGGTTCCTGATGACTTAATTTTGTTTTCTTTTCATGATCGGGTATGAAATGATTTGTCTATTGATATACAAAAGTTACAGTGAAAACTATTTTCAATTTTCTGAGAAAATGACATTTCATTGATATTTTACCATTTGCTATGTAGGAATGCTGCTCGCATACATGTATGACGTCACAAATCAAATACTTGAAATTCTAATAACTTTTTAATTACTTGATGAATTTTTCTCAAACCTTCGGCAATATTTTTTATTATTTTTCTGCTATTTTTAGAATAAACTTTTTGTCAGGGTGAACTTCCCCTTTAAGTAAATTGAATTCTTTTAAATATTTTTTCTTTAGTAATTCAAAAAAGAGATTGAAAAATTGTTATTTTCTTACACAAGAATATGCCAGAAACTCAAATTTTTGAGCACTCTAGTGAATACTAAAATGATCCACGGGTAAATGAAAATAATACCCCTTTCATAAACCCAATTACTATGAATTAGGCGGCTAATAGCAGCATAATTTGGTCATAAAATTGGAGGAGGACAAGAGTTATCCGCATTACTCTGATGCTGCTATTATCCACATAATAGCAGCATCGGGACAAGATTTTGAGTTTATGAACGCATTTCCAAATAATGCGGATAATTGCCATGGTGCGGTCACAAGGTCACCCTTTTCCAACACAACCGCATCGGAGGGGGCGTGTCCAGTTGTCATGGCGATTATCCGCCTTTTTCAGGACGGGCGCTCATAAAAATAATGCGGCTTATTTTCGGAGTTTATGAACGCAATTTTTATTGAATTATCCGCATTACTCTTAGGCGGCTAATCGGAGGATAGGTTTATGAAAAGGGTATAAATTGCAACTGTATGGAAATTAGTATTTTGGTTACAAAAGGGGTATTTTAATGATTTTTGTCTCACCTGCATATTAAGTGAGACTATAGACGACGTTTTTCCTACGGCGGCGACGTCATCATCAAATCTTAATCGGAGGTTAACTTTTTAAAATGACAGCATAACTTAGAAGTATATGGACCTAGTTCATGTCACATGACCAAGGACAAAGGCCATTTAGGATCAATGAACTTAGACCATGTTGGGGAATCAACATCAAAATCTTACAACCTAAGGTTAAGTTTTTGAAATTTCATCATAACTTTGAAAGTACATTGTACATAAACCTACATGTAGTTTATGAAACTTGACCATAAGGGTAATCAAGTATTACTGAACATTCTGCATGAGTTTCAGGTCACATGACCAAGGTCAAAGGTCATTTCAGGTCAATGAACTTTGGCCAAGTTGGGGGTATTTGTTGAATTACCATCATAACTGTAAATGTATTGGTCTAGTTCATAAAACTTGGACATGAAAATAATCAAGTATCACAGAACATCCTGTGCGAGTTTCAGTTCACATGACCAAGGTCAGAGGTCAATGAACTTTGGCCATAATGAGGGTATCTGTTGAATTACCATCATAACTTTGAAAGTTTATGGATCTGATTCATAAAACTTGGACATGAAAGTAATCAAGTATCTCTGAACATCCTGTGCGAGTTTCAGGTCACATGACTAAGGACAAAGTTCAATGAACTTTGGCTATGTTGGGGGTATTTGTTAATTACATTTACATACATACCATCATAAATCTGTATCACATGACCAAGATCAAAGGTAATTTAGGGTCAATGAACTTTGACCAAGTTGGGGGTATTTGTTGAATTACCATCATAACTTTGAAAGTTGATGGATCTGATTCATAAAACTTCGACATAAGAATAATCACGTCTCACTGAACATCCTGTGCATGTCTTAGGTCACATTACTAAGGTCAAAGGTCTATGAACTTTAGCCATATCGGGGGGGTATTGTTGAATGATAATCATAACTCCGAAAGTGTATGGATCTAGTAAAACTTGGACATAAGAGTAATCTTGTATAAGGGTCATTCCATCTGGATTCACCCAGTGGTTGCACCCGACCGTCTCAGAATTCATTGTAATTCGGTACACATAAAATTCCCAATGGCCCAAGCACAAAACAAAAAAATTAGTCCAATCGGACCGTTGGTTCTCGCGCTACGGCCCGCCCTTTTCTCCTTGTTTGACAAAAATGGGCATGACCTTCAACTTTCAATGGCCATTGTGTTGTAACGTGTTGACCAATTTTCACGAAACTGGTACCATTTAATAGGAAATTCAGAGAGG
The DNA here is from genome assembly GCF_018143015.1 of Lytechinus variegatus. NCBI lineage: Eukaryota > Metazoa > Echinodermata > Echinoidea > Temnopleuroida > Toxopneustidae > Lytechinus > Lytechinus variegatus. Next base: position 88,043,095 of record NC_054740.1, on the reverse strand, counting down.
AATCCAAAACATGCATCAAATAGTGTATTCACTGTATTGGAGTGATTTATGAGGTAATGACCTATGACCTTTACTTTGACCTTGAGTTTGACCCTCGGACAATTAATTTTTGAAATTGATTTTCGTGTATGTTAATCATTTGTATGATATTGACAAAATATGTTAAAACCAAGGATGATATTTTAATTCTTCACTCTTCCAAAGATACCATGAAATTTCACTCTAGTCCCGCATTCTGATATTCATATTAGTAAAGTGTAAACCAGTTACATGATTTCTTCCAATCTTAAGTTACAGTATGTAAACACATGAAAAGAAATTAAGCTCATCAGTTCACAGATGAAACATTTATGCTCATGAATAGGTATCTGTAAACTTAGGCATTTTGATGTTCAGCAATATATATTTATTCTTGTTAGTAAAGTGTTTACTTTTATCATGAAATTGTTGAGTATATGCCTATTTAAGGCTCCCATCAAAGTAAACACTTTACTAACAAGAATATATTGCTGAACATCAAAATGCCTTTAGAAACAGTAACATGCCCATTTTTGTCGAAACAAGGAGAAAAGGGCGGGCCGTAGTGCGAGAACCAACGGACAAATCAGACTTTTTTTTGTTCTGTGCGTGGGCCATGGTGAATTTTATGTGTACCAATTTACAACAAATTCCGAGAGGGTCAGCTGCAAAATTGCACATTCATTTGGTGAATTGGCATGGAATGACCCATTACTGAACATCTCATGTGAGTTTCAGGATGCATGAACACAGTCAAAGGTCATTTTAGGTCAATGAACTTTGGCTATTTAGAGGTAATTACTAGATTGTTGTCATAACTTTCAAAGTTTATAGATATAGTTTATAAAATATGGATATGGGGGTAATCAAGTATAACTACTGACAAGTCTTGGGTCGCATGATCAAGGTCAAATGTCATTTATTGTCAATGAACATAGATACTATTTTATCATTATGTGAATCATGTTTTTTGTGAATAATTATGTTATAGTAGTTTTCAAAGTCCGCACTGCTGCTATATTGAATTGCATGATGCAGGTGAGACTGCCAGAGGCACTCCATTTGTTTTTTTTTTATTGTTTTGTTTTGTATCTACATGTACGTGTAGATTCCCCACAGGCAGGGTGGTTGCAGTGAACAAGTGGGTAGGCCAAGCCCCTACATATAATTTTGCAATTTACATGTACATGTAGTACTGATATGTAGTCTGTGTGTAAGCTTTGTATTGAATTTGCTAGTTGTTTGCTTATAATAGTAGAATAATTTACTGAATTGCCACTTTTGGTAGACTGTAATGTTTAGAAATGGTAACAAACTACTACATGTAGGCCAATTCCTTGGTAAGCATAATTTATGCTTACCAAGGATAGCCACCTCATTTAGGAATTAGCCTGTTATGATGTTATAATTTATTATTATTTGTTAACTTACTTACTGCCCACTATGCCACCATTAGCATGTAGGGCAGCAAGGAGAATCCTCCACTTATGTCGGTCCCGGGCCAAGATCTGTATAGTTCTCCATTTTTTGTCTCACCTGCATAGCAGAGTGAGACTTATAGGCGCCGCTTTTCCGACGGCGGCAGCGTCAACATCAAATCTTAACCTAAGGTTAAGTTTTTGAAATGACATCATAACTTAGAAAGTATATGGACCTAGTTCATGAAACTTGGCCATAAGGTTAATCAAGTATTACTGAACATCTTGCATGAGTTTCATGTCACATGACCAAGGTCAAAGGTCATTTAGGGTCAATGAACTTTGGCCGATTTGGGGGTACATGTATCTGTTGAATTACCATCATAACTTTAAAAGTTTTTGGATCTGATTCATGAAACTTGGACATAATAGTAATCAAGTATCACTGAATATCCTGTGTGAATTTCAGGTCACATGATCAGGGTCAAAGGTCATTTAGGGTCAATGAACTTTGGCCGAATTGGGGGTATTTGTTGAATTACCTTCATAACTTTGAAAGTATGTTGGTCTAGTTCATAAAACTTGGACATAAGAGTAATCAAGTATCAGTGAACATCATGTGTGCATTTTAGGTCACATGACCAAGGTCAAAGGTCAATGAACTTTTGCTGAATCGGGGGTATCTGTTGAATTACCATCATAACTTTGCAAGTTTATTGATCTGACTTGAAACTCGGACATACATGTAAGAGTAATCAAGTATCACTGAATATCCTGTGCAAGTTTCAGGTCACATGATCAAGGTCAAATGTCATGTGAGGTCAATGAACTTTGGCCACATTGGGGGTATTTGTTGAATTACCATCCTATTTCTGTAAGTGTATTGGTCTAGTTCATAAAACGTGGAAATAAGAGTAACAAAGTATCACTGAACATCTTGTGCGAGTTATAGTAGTTTTTAAAGTCAGCACTGCTGCTATGTTGAATTACATGATGCAGGTGAGACGGCCAGAGGCATTCCACTTGCTTTGTTTTGAATAATGTGCCTTAAGTGTTTTTGTTCTCCCTCTACTGTTCTGCGCCATGTGATCTTGGGCCACCCCCTCTTTCTTCTCCCTTCAGGGGTCCAGTGGACAGCTACACGGGTGATTATTTGTTAAGGCTTATTCATACACAGCTGATACTCATACAGTGGGAAGAAGAAGTCAAGTTTGTATTTTTCTGTGTAAAAAAAAAGTTAAGTTTATACCTACTTGATCTGTCACTGGCTTCATTTAAGTATCATTCATCTACAGTGTAATGTGACTAAGGAAGCTGTCCTCATGTTCCAGTCATCCATTGACCTTTCTAATGGGAATGGTGTCAATTCTTGGCTGGGAAGAGCTAGTCTTAATTTCACAGACCCTTTTTGTGTATCTGAACTTTTTTTGAATACTTTATTTGTCAGTTTGATCATCAATGTAGTATTAATTTCACTCATGGAATGAACATTGTCTTTTTATATGATTTCATAAAGTACATTTAGACTAATTTCTTATTGTGTAGGCTAATTACTGTCTTTATTTTATTAGGTATGAATGCAGCTGTGAGATCAGTTGTACGAATGGGAATCTATGTAGGCTTCAAAGTTTATGCAATACATGAGGTGAGTTTGTAGTTTGGATTAGACAACATCCTTTCTTTGGGTCATTCCATCTGGATTCACCCAGTGGTTGCACCCGACCGTCTCAGAATTTGTTGTAATTTGGTACACATAAAATTCACCATGGCCCACGCACAAAACAAAAAAATAAGTCCAGTTGTTCCGTCGGTTTTGACAAAAAAGGGCGTGACCTTCAACTTTCAATGGCCACTGCGTCGTAACGTGTTGACCAACTTTCAAGAAACTGATACCATTTATGAGGCAATTCAGAGAGGAATCCAAAACATGCATCAAATAATGTATTGGAGCGATTTATCAGGTTTTGACCTTAACTTTGACGGTAAAAAAATTTTTGTCCGGGGGTCAAACTCAAGGTCAAAGTTTGACCTTGAGTTTGACCCCCGGACAAATAATTTTTTTAACTTGATTTTCCTGTATGTTAAATATTTGTATGATATTGACAAAATATGTTAAAACCAATGATGAAATTTTATTTCTTCACCTTTAAAAACTCTTCCAAAGATACCATGAAATTTCACTCTAGTCCCACATACTAATATTCATGTTAGTAAAGTGCTTACCAGTTACATGATGTCTTCAAATCTTAAGTTACAGTATGCGAACACATGAAAAGAAATTAAGGTCATCAGTTCACAAATGAAACATTAAACATTTATGCTCATGAATAGGTACATGTATCTGTTCAGGCATTTTGATGTTCAGCAATATATATCATATATATATAATCTTGTTAGTAAAGCGTTTACCTTTATCATCAAATTGATGAGTATATGCCTATTTAAGGCTCCCATTGAAAGTTGAAGGTCACTGCCATTTTTTTCAAAACAAGGAGAAAAGGGCGGGCCGTAGCGCAAGAACCGACTGACCAATTGGACTTATTTTTTTGTGTGTTGTGCGTAGGCCATGGTGAATTTTATGTGTACCAATTTACAACGAATTCCGAGAGGGTCGGGTGCAAAATTGCACATTCATTGGGTAAATTGGCATGGAATGACCCCTTTCTTTGGTTAGGGGTATTGATGCTTGGCTGAAAATAAAATAGAGACAGATGGGTCTAGGATTTAACAATAGTTAGTGGCCAAAGAAAATTTATCAAATTAAAGCAACAAGAAATTGTTCTCATTATTGTAGCCAACAGAATTCTGAATACACTTGAAAAGGGTCTTTCCTTCAAAGTAAGGATATGATGGGAAACTTCTCATCTCAGATGATAATAGTGTACAAATGAGGGGTACAATGAGGGGTACATTTTCTCTGTGCCCTTCTCTTTCCCTCTCCTCCCTACCCATTCATCTCTTTATTCATCAGTTCTCTGTATCTTTCTTTTTCCTATTATCCAGGGTTACCAAGGAATGTGTGATGGAGGTGATCACATCAAGGAGCTTTCATGGTCAGATGTTTCTAACATCATCCAGCTGGTAAGATAATCAACATCATATTCAATCAATAATAAACAGACGCTTCTTATATCATAGCTTTGCTTCTATGATATCTTCATGATAGCTTTTCAGTGTTAGCATATGATAAATATTTTAGAGATTTTATTTAGATTCCTGGGTCATAGCAAAGTGGTATGCCCTTTAAATGAAGGTAATGGAAACTGTCAACCCCCCCCCCAGCTTTCTCTCCTTTTTCAGTTTGTCTGAACGGCAGCTTTTACATTTTATATTAAGCCATTTTAAAACTAAAGAACAATTTTTTCATGCTACAATGACATTTAGGTTCATGTAATACTTCTATGGGTACACTGTGATTTTAACAAATCGTTTAAACAATGTGATTTTAGCTGTTAAGGCTTTCACAGAAATTTGGAATAAAGTTAATTGCCTGGTCTACATGTGACTGCGTTGACAAAATATTTTTATGATATAATTCAAGTTTTCAAAAGCTTGTGTGTCCATTGTCCCTGTTATCCTGACTGTTTCAGGGTGGTACCGTGATTGGAAGCGCTCGCTGCAAGGATTTCCGTGAGAGAGAGGGAAGAAAGAGAGCTGCTATGAACCTCATCAAGAAAGGTATCAATAATCTAGTAGTGATTGGAGGAGATGGAAGCTTGACTGGTGCTAACATCTTCAGACAAGAATGGGGAAATTTTGTGGCAGAACTTTCAAAAGAAGGTATCACTTTCTCATCATTCCCTAGTTAAATTTATAAGAATAACTTGAAGTGTAGATGTTTTTTACAAGATCAGACCTGTTTACTAAACTGTTTGTGAAGTTTCAAGCCTTCTGTTTAAGTGAAAAAAATTGTGTAGCAATGTGAAAGCTTATTAGACTTTTGAGTAATTATATTGTTCCATGTATAGCTTTTTCTGTAATTATATTTTATGAAACGAACATTAATGAAATTGAATAGCTTAGGAAATGGGTCTATGAACAGGACAAAAAATGCATTTTTTGTAAAGAAGATGAATATTCAGAGAACTTCAGTGTTTTTTGTGGAGGTAGAGAACCCAAAGATAGCAGCTTTCAAATTAATCTTCCAACGATAAATGGTAGCTGACAATCAAAATATAGGAATGTATTTAGAATAAGAGCTACAACTCCATATTGCAAAATGTTTTGATTATGCAAAAATTGCTCTTCATTCAATTCTTTTCTCTTTTCCTTTTTTTCCTCACTGAAGGCAAGATTACTACTGAAGAGGCTAAAGCATGTGAATACCTCAATATTGTAGGAATGGTGAGTAAGCCATCATAATCGGAGACCAGTACAGTCCGACCTCTCTTATCCGGCCTCCCCTTAACCGGATCTCTCTATTATCCGGACGCACACTTGCCGAGATTTTTTTTTTATTTATTTAATCTAGTACCGGTACGTGAGGAAATGAATGAGATTTCAATCTAAACTCAATCCTATACGTAAACTCACTTTGATTATTTCCCAACATGGTCACCCTACACCAAACATATTTTTTCATGAAAATATCTCACCCAAATCACCAAAAGAACTTTAGGAATGATAATTTCCAGCAAATCAGGGTGCAGCGCAAACATTTCATCACGTTTCTCTTTTTGCTTCGCGGGAAAAACAACACATGTCTTGCTAGCTAACTTTAGGCCTCAATACGGACAGCGCCATCTATCATGATTGAGCCTACAGTCAGTATAACAATGGCTGACATTGCGAAACTGCGATACCCGCCGCGATGATCTAATTTTAAAACTTGGTTTCATCGAGTCATTCTCTTTCTTTCGAGGAATGCTCGATGTATACCTCAGTCGATCATTTTAGCAGGTAAATTATCCAAGAGTTTTGGCAATCGAACGATTTCACTGCCTATAATTTGCACTGACTCTGCAGTGAATATTGTCTGTACGTACCCCCACTACAGCCAATAGTGTAGCTACCGCCAGTGGCCTGGGAGGCAGCCGGCAGCGCTGCTGCGTGTATTTAATATTGGGTCTCCCAGATCCGGATAAATCCCTTATCCGGATTGGTGCTGGTCCCAACGTGTCCGGATAAGAGCTGGGACTGTACTATGAAGACTTACAACTATTAGAAATTTTCCATTTATTGTATAAGGCCCTTAAAGAAATTGTTATGTTTCCCTCATAAGCCCAAAATAAGATGGTTTGGTTGGTTGGTTTTCTTTTCTTTAGTTTTTGACTCATCTTCATAACAGAGCAAGACTAAATGCGACGCTTTTTTGACGGCAGCAGTGTCAACATCAAATCTCAACCTAGGGTCAATGAATATAGTATTATATCGTTACATGTATATAATAATTTTTGTGAAAACTTTTTTTTAGTAGTTTTCAAAGTCAGCACTGCTTCTATATTGAATTGCGTAATGCAGGTGAGACTGCCAGAGGCGTTCCACTTGTTTAATTTTGATACCTTTGCTGCGTCGCTGTGCAAAGAAACTTATGCCGGGTTTGGTTTATTTATGCCGTCAAACGTCAAAATGCATATTAAAGGGGTTTTTTTTTCAAGCCAATGAATACAATTTGAGCAAATTTTTCACCCAAATCTTACGTTCTCTTATAAAAGCATTGCATTTTCATATTTTTGGTGTGGAAAAAAAAACTACAATGTTTTTCTACATTTTATAGTCGGTCGGATGAGGGCAACACAAAAATTATTTTTGAGATTAAGTTCCATGGAAACCTTGATTCGGTTTGGCCTCTGGGCCCTGTCATAATGGCAAAGTTACAATGGTGGTACATGTAACTCTCAATTTTTGAAACAGACTCAAGATGTGATGGCTGATTTTCTATTTCTTTCTTGTACTTACCAATATATTTTTTCCGTCACACATCTTGTAAGATGTATTGAATGTATAATTTCTGTTTTGTTATTAATCCACCTCTCCTATTTATTTTATTGGAGTGTGTACCCTTATGTAATTTCATAAGTCTTTTAGATATTATGAGTTTTTATTACATGATGCAATATATATCTCAATCCAGGTCATGGAAATGTAAAAGCTACAGTTTTCTATTTTACCCTTCATGCATTCCTTGTTTCATTTTCATTCTCTGTCTGCCGTGTCTATACTTTTCTCTTTCTTTCTTTCTCTTCTCTCCCCCTCTGCCTCTCCCTCCCTATTCACATGTGTGTATATCTATCTCTTTGTATTTATAGGTTGGTTCTATTGACAATGATTTCTGTGGTACTGACATGACCATAGGTACAGACACAGCATTGCACCGCATTCTAGAGGCAGTAGATGCTATCAGTACTACAGCATCAAGGTATATCTGGATCAACATTTTCATTATATACCCTCTATTTGGACATTTCCTTGGTACTTCTACCTGATGAATAAAAGATTGCAGAATACTTATGTGGGAAGGGAGTATGTATTTTGTGTTGTTTTGCCTGTGTATAGATTTGATTAAAATGAAGATATATTCAGGTCAGATTTTAATCAATTGATGATACTGACCTTAACCACTATAGCCCATTAACTTGTTATAACACAGTCATTACATATTAATGATATCATGATTCTCATTGAAAAATATGACAATAGTTACAGTTCATTCTCTTTGTCTTTCTCTTTTCAAAGCAGAAATGGTACACTAGAAACAGAACAACAAAAAGTTAATGTGTAAATACTAATCTTGAAATGACTCCTCTCTGTAGAACTTAAAATTGCATTTCTGTTGCTCTTTATGAATTTTGAAATAATAATGATGTATTTATTTTGATTGTTTAATTTCTTTGTTTTTATTTGATCACTCAGCCATCAGCGTTGTTTTGTACTGGAGGTTATGGGTCGTCACTGTGGTTACCTAGCCTTGGTTGCAGGCTTAGCGTCGGCTGCTGATTGGATCTTCATTCCTGAGATGCCACCAGATGCAGGATGGGAAGATAAGATCTGTAACAAACTTACTCAGGTTGGTGATATTCAGCAGATTGAGTGATTAGGAGGTGTTTTACAAAGACTTAGTCATGCTTAGGTGGCAGCACGTGTATGATTTATAATGCCTTATCACATTGATCGATACATGGTAACTTGCGTCCCTTAATAACTATCTGACCATTGCAGTGATGCATTATGTACCACATGCAACATGGAATATTTGTGCAGTTTTTAGTCAGATATAATCCTGTGTGAAAAATCCCCTGCCTTATAAAAAATAACACTGCAGCGTTTGCCTAAAGTTCCATGGTCCTGTGTTTCATTATGGGGTTTGGGGATCTTAGCAGTAAGTTAACACCAGAAATACTACGATATGCTTATAAAGACCAAAGACGTAAAAAGATGGGAGTAGCTGCTACCCTGTTTGGTGTTCAACATTTAAGGGATAGAGCTCCATTGGTCTGGTGCGGCACAGTGGACGCAAAATTAATTTTCAGGATATATCTTCTCTCAGATTATCATATTGAACAGTAGAATAAGGATTTTCATTTTTCTTTTTTGTTTCATTTATGTAGGAAGCTGAAAAAGAAACGGCATGCCTTACTCCTTGCCCAAGATTGTACAAATATATTGTTTAACATAGTTCTGGTGATGTATTTTATGTTACTCATTTACTAATGCAGACTAGAGAGTTCCGTAAACGTCTAAACATTATCATCGTAGCTGAAGGTGCTCTTACCCAAGATGGAGATCCGATCACAGCCAATATCATTAAGGATGTAAGCTACTCTTATTAGTCTTTATTCATGAGCTAGGTATTTGATTGTGGTAGAAGTAATAGTATATGTGCAAAATTGAATTACAATTGATTTTGGAATGGAAGCATTTTTATGAATTACTTTGTCAGAATTGTGGCTAGAGCATTAGATGATATATTGTTCATGTATTTTCCACATGTAGAATATTGTGTACTCTAAATTCTTTTTTTAATCACATTTGAAATGTTTTTTTTTTTTCAAATACTTTTTTTTACTATTTGAAAAAAAGGCAAACTGAACCAGAGTGGGCTCAGAAGGATAAAATATAAATCAAATATAAATGTTAACTGATGAAACTTGTGATTGATAATGTGTTACAATTACTTCATGGTTATAAGCTACTGATATCATCACATTTGATTGGTTGAGAACATTAAAAAAAGAAATTTGATTTTAACACACTTTTATTTCATGTCAATGATTTATCAACCACACAGTTTCTCAATTTTCATGTATGATAAATTGATGTGTAAAGATATACAATGAAAATGAAATTTACAAGTATGATAAACAAATAGCCCTGAGATGAATTACATGTATATGTGGTACAGGATAATCATGAATAAGTTTTATCTAAGACAAAAAGTGATTACTAATTTCATCTCTTTTTTTCATTAGTTAATTGTGAAACGTCTAGGTTTTGATACCAGAGTAACTGTTCTAGGTCATGTCCAGCGAGGTGGTAACCCATCTGCCTTTGATAGGATTCTGGTAAGTAGGAGAATGGTAATGATGATGATGAGAATGGTGGTTGTGGTGGTGGTGATGGTAATGATGATGATGAAGATGATAGTGATGATGATGATGAAGATGATGATGATGAAATTTGGGATGATGGTGATGATAATATAATAATAATGGTGGTGATGGTAGTTGTAGTAATTATAATGATGATTATGGTGGTGGTGGTGGTGATGATGATGATAATGATAATAATGACGATGAGGCCAATGATGATGATTATGATTATGATGATGACAATGATGATGATGGTGATGATGATGATGATGATGATGAAGAAGATGGGGATTATGGTGATGATGATAATAATGGTGGTGATCCTGGTAGTTCTGATGATGATTAAATGGTGGTGATGATGACAACGAGGAAGATGATGATGATAATGATGATGATGATGATAGTGATTATAATTGTAATGATTACTATGGTGGTGGTGTTGGTGATGATGATGATGACTTAGTGTATATAATGTACCTCAATAAACTTTCAAAGTCATGGAATACAACTCTTATACTTTTCCCTTCTTCAGTAGTTAGTACGTATCACCTATTACTGACTGTGTTTTTGTTTTGTTGCTATGACAGGGGTGTAGGATGGGTGCTGAGGCAGTACTATCTCTCGTAGACACCAAACCTGATATGCCAGCTTATGTTGTATCTCTGGATGGCAATAAGGCTATACGGGTTCCTCTCATGGACTGTGTTAGGAAGGTAAGTCTATCACTTTCTTCTCTGACTCTCACCCTCCATTTTTGTCTTTCTCTAAGCTGTTGTTCATCAAAATCTTGCTCTCTTTACTTTCTGCTTGTCTCTCTTTATTTCTCTCTCTCCTGCACAACCTTATTCTCATCTTTTTACCCATTTTGCTCCAGTCTGTAATTTATTCAGTTGTCAAATCAGTTCCTTTCATTTCAATGGAAATTATCATCTATCCTTCTTTCCCGCCCCTGTCAATGCTTCAAAGTTCACACACTAACATCAAACCATCACGTTCTTTCTTGTACATGATTTGTTAACATTATTTAACTTGGCCCCACCTTTTGTTTGGAAATAATGAATAGCACACTGATCTGTCAAGACACCAATAATAATAATTTACAATTATTTAGAAGACACTTTGAACAGTCAAATGCATTTCACATGTGATCGCTGGCTTTCGTATTTGAGATTGGGTTAGATGGATCAATAAAGTCTTGTAAGACAGATTCAGATTCCTTTCCTTCGTTTCCTTCCTAACAGACCCAAGCAGTTGGTGAAGCACTGAAAGGGAAAGATTTCAAGAAAGCCTGCTCACTCAGAGGAAGGTAAGACTAGTAGATAATACAACATATAATTTGAAGTTGTTTTTTTTGTATGAGAATGCCTATTTTAGAAGTGAACTGGGTAGCATGATGTAATTCGACCTAGTGGGTTGAGGAAAAGTTGATTCAGAGAATCCTTGAAATTGTGTGTTAAATAAATAAAACTGAAAAAAAATATTTGTGTTCACAGGTTTATAAACATTGCTTATACTACGGCATGCAGCTAAATACTGAGTCAATTTATGATTTGCCCCTGATAAAGTTGCAAGAGTACCTTTATCCATTGCAACTGCTTTCACATAAAGGTAGAAGTGAAAAAAATCTGCACATCTTAGATTTTCTAAATGAATTGCAAATAAATAATAAAATCAAAACTATATGCCTTGAACTGGAAAATTTCCACTTGTATTTTTCTCGAATACTAAAGGAGTTTCCTGAGCAACCTTAGTATATACCTGACTCTGTCCAGAGTAAAGCCAAAGGAAGAAGTGTGCAGCTTGGATGGTAGACATTGCGCTGTAAGTTATCCTCCAGGTTGTGACAAACACACTTTACCCATACGCCAGCTATTGTTCTGGGGTTGATTTGCTTCTATGTTGAATTTTTAACCTTATTACAAAAATGTCACCTTATTGTAACCATTGATAATTCCAAAACTTACCTTTGATGAAATCTAAACCTCTTTGTTCGGCCAAAGTAAATATTGTGATTTATTTGGTACACTGCTCTTGTGTCTCAACAACCTGTTTTTTTATGAATCAGAGCCCTTGATTTATATCATGAGGTTATTATCCAAAACTCAATTCATTTCAGACAAAATAGTATATTTCATTATTACCCTTCTCATTAAAACTAAACACAAAGGTTGTAAGGGGTTTGATATGTGTTATGAGGTATGAATACCAATTACTGAAGAATTTTCTTGAGCTTTGACTTTAATACATAGATTAGTGTAATACTTCATAATTGAGACGTTCTTGACAGATGACCTCGGTAGCTATACTAAGAATAACCCTAGCCAGAGTAAAAATAAATTCTTTACGAAAAACTAATCACCTTTTCTCTTGACACAGAGTAACTTCAATATGGCTGTTATGAATGTGGGAGCACCAGCGGCTGGCATGAATGCAGCTGTGAGGGCGTTTATCAGAACGTCTCTCTTTCATGGATACAGGGTTTATCGTATCAATGATGGATTCGAAGGTCTTATTGCTGATCAGGTATGTATGTCAAAAGAAATTTATAAATTTTAAAGCTATTCATATAGAATATTAAAATAATGTAGTGTTAGCTAATGATTTATCATTAATCAGTTATAGGTACTATTTAAGCAAGAATAATTATTACAGTAACATGTATGTTTTAGATACTAAGGAATGCCAAGTCTTGTATAAAATCAAACTAGGTTGTTGTTTTTTCTTTTCTTCTACTAATTAGAATTTATGAAATTATGATTTTGGCAATAATGTATAGCAATTTTGAATGACGGCTTTGTCAGTATAGCACCGTTTGTACTACTCTGACTGTAGTATCTTAATGTGTTAAATCGTTAACACATGTTTGGACCACTAAAATATTGATACCCTTTCATTTTTGTGATAGTTTCTTTTTTTTTTTGGTAAATGTTCTATTGGGATCACCAACTGATTGAATGGATTTCTCCTTTTTGACCTGTATGTTTTTCAGTATATAGACAAAGGAATTAAAAGAACATTACTGATTTATTTTCTTTAGTACTCTTCAATATGAACAAATTTTGTTCTGTCTGTAATGTATTTGAGTTGTTTGAAAAGATTTTGTTTAATTAACAAAAGTTTTTTAACTGAGGATGAAACCCTTGGAACAAGTTAGCTTGTGTGAAAACAGACAAATCAAAGAAACAAATTAGTGCAAGTTTGAGAACAATTGATCATGATAATTTGAATGTTGAGAAGTGTGAGAGTTGAGTATTTTGTGTTGTTAGTTCATGCCAAGAAACTGTTGTTCAGTTTCCCTATGAAAAACAGATTTATCAAGATAAGAGCTTTATATCCAGTCCATGTCGATGAAGACTTTTGTTGTTCAAGTTCTATTGAAATTATGTATCTAACAAATTGCATATGTTCCTGTGATAATAGTGTTTTGTGTTCAATAATGTTATTGATATTGTTGTTCAGTGTTATTTTGTTGTCAGTTATTACTCTTTAACGCTGTTTCATTGACACAGGTTTTATTGCATCAATTTACTGTGTAAAGTACATATTATATAAAACTTCTATGTTGCTTCTACTTACTTTGCCTGAATATTATTTGGTTTGAAGCATGGATAAATCGTAAATTACCAGAGGCCTTTACACAAAGTCTGATGAGTGATCGTACCATCGATGTGTATGCTTTGTTGCATATAGGTAATCAATACAAAAAACCAGCCCTATGATCGAACACTACATGTAGGCTCTGTGTTGGGTGTTTGGTAAAAATGAGCAGAAATGAAACATTTAGAAATTGTGTTTTGAAATTAAATTAGGCAAGTGTCTTTTCAAGACACAAGATGTAAATATGATCAGTCATTACTTTGAACTGTTATTTCCTTGTTATATTTTGTTGTGAATATGATTATCATCTAATAACTTTTGACAATGATTGAATCTTCTTTTCTGCACTTTGTACATATAAATCTAACATCAGGGAGAGGTGAGATATTATCAGTAATATGTTTTTATTTTCCCTATACCCTCTGTATATGACTTGCATGTATTGTAATTTACTCCTTGCCTTTGATTTGCACAAACTTCTTGTCTAGAAATAAAAAGAGCTAAGTTCCCTGAGTGCCATCTGAGAACCTCTCAGATTTTTTTTCTAGAAAAATTAATTGAAGATGTAGACAAAATGCAGTCATACTGTTGAGACTTCAGAAAGCAAATCAAGTTAATGAGGGTATCGGCTAATGGCTATACATCATCTCCAGATGATTTCCTTTTTGTTGTGAAAATATGACTCTGTGAGTAACATGAAAGTAAAGGATTCAAGGTATTCATATTCACTCTATTCAAACCTTAGTGCCATGGGTGAATAATTATCAGTAATATGACATGGAGGGGGTGAACAGTCATCAAGGGTAATTTCATTGATATAATCATGTATTAAATCATCTTCAGAGATGTCTTCAGGGTTCATCTGATTTTAGGCCCTAACGCCTTCACTTCCCTTATCAGTCTTTTCAGCCTTTTCAAACCAGTAAATAAAACTGACACTTAAATTTTTGCCTCCGAAGAAGATTCTGCTAGGATCGAAAGCTTAGGCCCCTTTTGACTCTCTAATTCTTTGATGTTGAGTACATGCAAAATATTATATGTACATATTTTGTATGGCTATCCGGAACACACAAAACTATGTTAATTGTAGATATTTAGAATTTAAATGAATGTAAGTAAATGTCTGTTATGTTTTAATCGCAAAGCAAAACTTGGTTGATTTGACTTTGATGGAATTGTCCCCCTTTTGTGATTTTATGTCTAGGTTTACTTTCAGTGCTGTGCTTTCTTAGAATCTTGGTTTGTTTTGGTGTTGAGTTTGCGTTTGGTTTGGAAAATCACTGACTTTAAAAGAATGCAGTCTGCATCCCACATCTTTCACAATGCAATATTCCACTTTGTATTTTACTTGAAGAGTCATGGGGGAATGGAAAGTTTTATTTCAATTGTTTTATCACCTGAGCATTTAAGGCATTTACCATTTTATATTGAATTAACTTATATTGTTCATGCTTTAGTTAAAAAAAATAAATATTTTCCAACATTGATTTCCAGTACATGTATTAATTATTTCCTGGAGATTGCTTTTTTAATTTATGCTTTTTAAATTGCATTTCTCTTATTTATTTTCTGATTTATATTTAATTTAATCAATTTTTGAGACGTAATGTCAGAGTGCAAGTCATTCCAATCTAGAAAATAAAAGAGACATTTCAGAAAGCAAAAGATCAAATCAACAGCCTCATCTATTTTCATTTATTTTTTCTCTATTTGAATATGTTTTGATTTGTATCGGAGGTACATACTGTTGGGTAGCTGCTTCACAAAAGGATTAAGTTGGACTTGAAGTTGCTCTTATATTCCATATTGCTTCACATTGCTGCATTGGTCCAGATCACCCAAGCTGATAATGCATTGCATGTGTCGTGTGATCCCAATGCTATTATTAATAATAAAACTTATTTATTAAAAATATTAAAACAAGAAACTATTCCTGCATGATTGGATACCCTACAATCCAAAAGTACATTCACTATGTAATAATTTAGTTTGAAAGAACCCATTATTTGTTCTAGCATTCAAGTAAAGTAAAGAAAAAAAACCTGTAGAAGTAGTCAAACTTCGGTCAGTTTATTACTTAAATGATGTATGTCCAGTACAAGATATATTTTTCAGTGCAACTTCATAAAGTCATTGAAAATTTAATACTTGCATAAATTTTTCTTCTGGTGTATAAAGAAGAAAAACTGCAATAATGTGAATGAAATATCATCATTCAACTAATATGTTGTAGAAGTAGAAAATAACTGAGAACCCTTGTTTCCTTCTTATTCTGGGTCACATTGTATTGATACAATATGAATATGAACTAGCAAAGAACTTCATATTTTGTCTCATGGTTATGGGAGAAAGGGAAAGAAAGGGGCTATGTAAGACTTTATAATTACACAACCCATGATTGAAGCAACACAAGGTCTAAGGTTTAATCATAAAGTCATCTTAATTTGCTAAGCCATGGTTTACCATGAACCTTAATCAGTTGATACGGTCCAAAATAATAGTGGCGCAAAGAGCAATGAATGCCGGTGTAAATTTTTTTTTAAATGGAATAGAGGTTAGATATTATTTACTTATTATGATCTCTTTATACAGGTTCAGTTATCAGGTTGGATGGATGTGAGTGATTGGGTTCGACAAGGAGGTTCTATACTAGGAACTAACAGGTATGTAAGACATTACAATAAACATTGTACCAATTGGTTATTCCACGTTGAAAACAAACTCACTGAAGAATAATCAATTGAGGTTAGTGATTTGGTTCTATACTAGGAACTAGTAGGAAGTAACCGGTAAGTAAGGCATTACAATAAACATTGCCTGAATAGGCAGTTTGGGTATTTCATGATACATGCCTCCAAATCACACTGTTATTGTGATGTCACTCTTATGAGTTTGCTTGACTACATTGTACTCAATAAAATGCATTACGGTAATCACAGTGTTTCTCTTTCAAAGTGATTAGATACCTCACTACAGTTTTTAGAGAATAATTTTATGATATCGCATCAATATTTGTGCCACATTTTTCAAAGACTTTCACAGAAGTCTTTTGTGCAGTAGGTATTTACACAGGACTGTACAGAAATTTGTTGAAAGCTTTTCTTTGGTAAAAAAAATATTCCGTTTTCTATGGGATCTCACTGCTAGTTTTACTATTATTCAATGCTTGGGATTTATCATTCAATTAAATATTCCTTTAAATATCCCTTGAATATCTTAATTCTTACTCATGACCTGTGTTATATTGTATCTTTAAAAAAGAATTGGTTGACCCTTAAGCCTCCCATGAAAATGAATATTAGTGGCGAATGTACATGTATTATGAAACACACAAATTCCAGACTGAAAACAAACCAATGTCAGGTTAATAAGAATACTTTGCCTACAGCTTTTTGTTATTTTGTGATTATAATCCAAATCTTTGTTCTTGTTCAACAATTTTAGGACAACTCCAAAGAAGAACATGGCTGTTGTTGCAGAGAAGATCAAGAAGTTTAATATTAATGCTCTTTTGTTGGTTGGTGGCTTTGAGGTAAGATGTAGTTTTATCATGAATGGTAGTCTGTCCAACAAGTGACATGGTATGCCTCCATGATTGTCTAATTGAAAATTTCATAACATTGATCAGAATACAAATGACATGAGCCAGATTATAATTGTACTAGACTAAGTGAATTATATTGTTCAGGGTTTCCAGCCCATCATGGAAATCAGGGAAAATTATTTTACTTTTGGAAAAATCAGGGAATTTGATTAAAAAAATACCCCAAATCAGGGGAAAATGCCTCAAATGAGGGAAAAATCAGGGAATTTTGATCAACCCAATAGTCCAAAGCACGTCAGTCAGTCAGACTCTGTTATATTTTCCTGCATATAAAAACAACATCCACTGAATGACTGGTATGGTGGTAATGGTATCTGTAATAGTACTACCTGTAATTAGTTTTACATTTTTGTTTTTATACTGAAAATGCATGTTATTCACTGCAACAACTTAGAAAACATGTGAAATATAAAGATTTGCTCCTATCTGAATGTAATTATCTGCCATCAGTGTTAAGCCCAGCTCACACTAGGCGACCTGATGCGAATGATGTGAAATCTTTTAATAAATCGCATTTTGCAGTGAATATGGAAGTTCCAAGAAGTAAGAATATTCAATTCTAAGATTAGCACAATGTTAGGAATAATAAAATTATAATTTTGCTTTGTGGCAAGCCCTGTGATCTGGGTTGAGTCCAAATCGGGTTCAAGTCGCAACCGATGATGACATCATTAAGATTTGGTCTTGAATTTACTTTTATTCCTATAGGGAGGCCAGAACTAGACTGAATTTCAATTTCAGTAGTATAGTGAGTGATTGTATTACCGACCGGCCTTGTATTACCGAACGCGCGCATCATATGCGTCAGAAAATAATCAAATACGCTCAAACCTTTGCAACTTCCTTCCAAAGGGAACTTAAATAGAAAAATTATCAAAAACACAATTTCAAAGTCTTTTTATCCTCAAAACAATAAAATATGGTCAACATAGCTCATCAGTGACTTTGTTGTTTTCCCAACTTTTCCCATAGAAAGCACAGGTTCGGTAATACGATACCTTTTCAAGTGACCAAAAATTTCACTTGCGAAGAGGGGTCCGATTGGAAGCTGATGTCGTAAAAATGAAAAACAATTTCGGCAAAATTTCTGCATGTTTATATTTTGTAGATATTTGTGTATTTATGGTGAAAGTTTGGTGAATTTTATTGGAATAATGTGTTTGATATGATCAAATTCATGAAAAGTGTTCGGTAATACGATCCACTACCATACTACCACTATTCTGAACTCTGATCGCAAAGGATGTCCATATCAAATGTTATTACAATTTTTTAAAAATTCTGATCGCAACGAATCGCATAGTATACGCAGGCTTTAGAACTAATAAGGAATCATTTATTCAAGTTTCCACAAGCCACCCATACCCTGTTTATTATAAATCCTTGTGATTCTGATTCATAGGCTTACAACAGTGCTATCCAGTTATTAGCTGCTAGGAAGGAATATCCCGAGCTATGCATCCCTGTGGTTGTGATACCAGCAACGGTCAGTAACAACGTACCAGGGACGGACTTCAGTCTTGGATGCGATACTGCCCTCAATGCCATCGCTGATGTAAGTTTGTATCACTCCCTGATTTCTTCCTCAGCAGTGATGGTGCTTTCTGATTTTGTTTATGTTTTTTTTTTTTTCATTGTCCAACTTAATGGAAATTCATTTTGTTTACATGCAAACATACAAATTACAAATATACATAATCAAGGAGAGACAAAATTAATACAAAATACTGGCATGCACGTAATACATTCGTTCTTATACATAAGACAATTAAAAGAGTATAACAAGATCATTGCTGAAATAAGAACAACAAGAAGGCATATTCGGTGTAATTATCATTACCATCATTCTAAAACTGTTAAATGAGTAAAAGTATCAGGTCATTTTATTTTATTTATTTATTTATTACTTGATGAAAATGAATTGTTGATGGTGGTATATTTATTTATGTCGTGTGCACGTCCAAAGTAAGCATGCAAATAAGGATAGCAAACTTTGGAAATTTCAAAAGACCGTTAGTGCAACAAAGAAAAAGAAAGTATTTCATCTAAACAGTATGTACAGTTTATTGGTGTTCTTCCAATCTGTGTATACAGATTATTATCTATACAGATAATGAGATAGTACTAATCTCTAGGGGTATATCTGGTTTATCTTCTAATCTGAACCACAACTGTGACCAAATGACACCATTGAACACAATGTAATGCTAATGCATATATCTGTGTTAATCCAATTCTTTACAAAACCCTTCTGATTGTACCTTGGAATAGTGACCGCAATTCAGATACGTTGATACCATTTACTCGTTGGTTGAGAGAATTCTTGGGAAAGCATTCCACTTAATTAGCTTTTTAGTGTAAGCTCAATCTAAAGGTTTTGAAGAACCCTTGCAATCAGCAATTTACATTGGTTTAAAGATGATTTCCTCATGGATAAACTCTGAAAAGATACTGATCCACAGATTGCATTCTTATGTCAACCTTTTGGGAAAGTACTTGCACCTAGTTCCTGCGAGAACTTATTCAATTATAACTGAGGACGTTTAGAACCGTTCATGTCAATCATGTATGCAGTGATCCCTGCGTGCATCAGTTAATCTGTATATTAGTTCAGATTATTACCAGTTTATCAGATAAGAATTTTTCTACTAATCTGTGTATACAGATCACAATAATCTGTTACCATGATTAAAGTTCTTTAGAAGACGCTCATAATCCGTATATACAGGTTATTATCTGTATTACAGATAAGTAGAAAATTATGATATAGGTTAGGTAAAATATTGCGCATGCTCATCTTGTCTATTTTATTGTACCTTCTCTATCCTTCCCAGATTTGCGATCGTATCAAGCAATCTGCCAGTGGCTCAAAGAGGCGTGTCTTCATCGTAGAGACCATGGGTGGTTACTGTGGTTACCTAGCAACCATGAGCGGCTTAGCAGGAGGAGCTGATGCAGCTTACATTTATGAAGAACCTTTCTCTATAAAGGATCTGGAGGTATGTATTTCTACAGTCCAGACAAGTATTTGAGTTTAAATATTATAATGTCCATTTATTGGTTAGTGAATATAATGCTCTATCAATGATGGATTCTAAAGTTTTTTTCTCCAGACTGAAATATATAGTCTAATTAAATGTAAAATGTATCTATTGAACAGGTTCATAAAACTCATATGGATTGCAAACCCTCAAATTTGTTGTCAATATATCTGCATGTTTTAAAAGATTGGATTACAGTATTTCTTTAAAAAAGAAACAACAACCTTGTAACCATCAGAATCTAGTCCATCCATTGAATATGTGGTTTGGAACCCTTTTCTGAAGTCACAAATAGCATCACAATAATGTTGACATTCCTTCTTCTAAAAATATTTCTCATATTTGTTGAATATGAATAGCTTTTCCTAATTCATTTTGTAATATGTTAATGATTGAATGATTTTCAGCTTGATGTAACTCACTTGGCAGCGAAGATAGCTGATGGTGTTCAGAGAGGACTCATTCTCAGGTAGTGTATATTAAAATCCATGTATTAAAGGGGAAATCACCATTGAATATTTGTTTCTGTTTTCTAGTTTATAATAAAATAATTTGTAAAACTCTGAAATGATCATGACTTGAGTATGTTACAAGATGAATTAATATTTTCATCATGTTCTACCAAAATATGGTATTATTTAACAATGAAATGCACAGAAAGAAAGATGTCACACTATGATTCTCTATCTGATATTTTAAGTTCCATCACTGGACACCATTAGTCCTGAATATGATTCATGTCATTTCCATCAGAATTTATTCTTTTCATAGAGAATTATTTTGTACCGTAGGGGTTACTTTTAGCTCCAACTGGTGGCTTCTTCAAATGTCATCATAGATGTCAGTATAATACTGATCATGAGAGAATAGTATTGTGTTAATATTGTTCCATGTTGCCCCATGTTCATTATACCAGGAATGAGAATGCAAGCAGTAATTTCACCACCGAGTTCCTCCAGCGTTTATATTCTGAGGAAGGCAAGCATCTCTTTACTACAAGGATGAATGTACTTGGTCACATGCAACAGGTATGCAACATTTTTACATTGAAAAACAGTCTTAGAAAGATGACTGAATATATGAAAATTAAGAAAACTCTTTTTTTCCACAATCATGATTTTTTTTCTTCCTGTTTTGAAAAGCTTTTTCTTCCGAGTCTGCAAACTTCATTGTACTTGCTGATGCAGTATAACAATGGATCATACATCGTCTTTTCTTATGTCTCATTTCATAGTGGGGTTCCATTCCGCTCCAACTTCTCAGTTATGACTGAATATAGAATTAACATATCTTGTCTATATTTTACATCTTGGAAAATCAGATTTTTAAAAATCATTCTTTAAGAATAAAAAAAATCTGTTCTTCAGGAATGGAATATCTGTAATGACAATGAGAGCATTACAGTGTTGTCTGTAATGGCTTGTTAATATCTCCAAGGTGACTGATCACATTATTCAATAAAAAATCATGAGTATATGTGATGGCATATTGGCTTTTGACGTTAATAATTTAATGCAATAATTATATCGCATTTAATATAATGTTTCTAAGGGCTGCATACTATTACCATGGCTTTAGCACGGTCACCCTGATTAGGCATTTTATTTGCTAATGCCCACTAATAAAGTATTGCTGCTTGTTTGTTCTTAATATTAGGCCTTTTAAAAAGACTCATTAAATATTTGAAGAAGCAGAATAACCATTATTGCACAAATTTCTTTGTTAAAGTTCTATAAGTTTAGCCATGTGTACTTCTTTGAGAGATAATTTAAGATGATGTCTTTCTTTTTCAGTCAAGCTCATACAGCTTTTGTATTTTTATCACTACATTAGTGCCCTTTGGTAAGGCATTGATTTTCATTACCAGGTCCCTCAGAGAGTACCTAAAGCCTTTAGTCCTCTGGTTGGTAAATGAAAAGCATTCATGCTTTCCAAATTGTCAAGTGAAACCCATCGGTTATCAAATCATAATAGAGTGAAGGATATTTCATTTTCCAAGAAGTGTATCACCTTTTGTTCAGAAGCGTCCATTACTTTTAATCCCATTCTTTAACTGTTTTCGATTAATCTTTTACATGTTTCATTCTTACGTCTGTGTATAATAATTGTAAGAAGCAATGTTTGCTTGCCAGCATATGTACCAAAGAATAGATGTAGTATTTAAACCATTCTTTTTGTATGTTAGATTTCAGTGTATTTATGAATTTTATCCCAAATTAAATTTGTTTTAACTAATTCTGGTGACTTACTTGTTTCAGTATTTTGATATTCTGATTAACATATAAACAATCCTTGTTACATATAACTATTATTTACATGCACAGCTCTGTCGAAATGTTTTTTTTTACTTCCAAATCTTTTTGACTTATCTGTAATAGTCTGTAGTTAATGAATGACAGGCATGTATTCTGCATCAAATGATTTTTTTTCTTCATTGTCACTCCAACAATGAAAGAATTATCTTCAATATAATGCTCTTTGTAAAATGCATTATTTCTCTAGTGCATTCTTTTTTTAACTGGTTATAATGGGTGTGCATTTTGCAGGATGATTCATTTGTGCTATATGTGTTTGTGTTTAGTTTTTTTTATTTTGTTGAATTTTGTTTGAAAGGTTATAAATCGTCGCATTTCGTTATCTGTTTGATTCTGCTTGTACGTCTGTGTTCGTTTTGATCTGTGTTTTTAAAATTTTGGAACATAGCTAAGAAACATTTTATTTGACTTGGTAAACAATGAAGTGTTGGCCTTCACAAGTTATTGATAAAGCTGAGAAAAAAATATGATTGCTGTCAAAGATATTTTAAAAGAAATCCTCTGAGACATTTTAAGAGTAGGAGCATGATAATGATGTTTATCTTTGGAGCTGCTATATATATATATATACCAATCATTTTGCAGGCTAGATTTTATTGTATTCATTCAGGATCAATCTCAGAGCAAAAACAAAAAAGTCGATCAAAAATTGTATTGCTTTCCATTTCAAGGAAACATTTGCTTGGATGGAACCTAAGTACATGATTCCTCGGTTTTTTATATGGATCATGTAATTTGAGTCAATAACTACCTATAAACAAAGAGAACCAGAATGATCAAATCATTCAAAGAATTTGCAGAGTACAATTAATATTGCTGTGTGTGACAAAATAATAGTTATATGTGATAAGAACTGTTTATGTCATTGAAGCTTAGGAGGGGTGTTTGTAATAAATAAAATCATAACCATGTCCATTAGAAGATGAATGCAATACAAATAGGGTAAAACATTTATTTTAAATACTGGTTGTGTATTACAAATTTAGGTGGCTGTGGTAAGTCTAATGTAATTTAAAACAGGTTTGCTCATGAGAATACAAACACTTTTGCATTATAATTCATTATTTTCATGATTGCATATACCAGATTATGATATAGGTTTTGTATTAGTTAGTATGCTTGTAGTATAGATCTAATGATTAATCCTCTGTTGTTTCTCCTACTAATTGCGTAAACCTGTCGCTTGATTTGGTTGTTTTGAAATAGATATAGGAATAAATAATGAGTAAGTATAATTGCATAATAGTGGGTAGTGTAATGATATTACTCCAGCTGTAGCAAAATGAATGAATTATCTTATAGCTGCGCAGTAACTTCACCTGGGTAGAGAGCGTCAAGTTTAGTTTCTTGCTAAAGTACATTAGAAACACTGCAGGGTATGAGTGGTAAAAGAACTTTGTTGTCTACGTTCAAAAGATAACTTTAAATTAATGAGAAACCCTCAGAGTTGGTGTGAGTGTATGGGGGAGTAGGACAAGTTGTATCAATTAGATCATTTTCTCAAGTTGTAGCAAGCTGATACCCTTCTGTCAGTACTGGGTATCCATCTAGGTGAACAGTAAGTATTGAGTAGTGTCTTTCCAAAGAACCTCAGTGCTTTTTCAGGACCTGGGGAGTAAATCCTAAAAAAAAAATTGTGATTTCCACCGACGAGTTGTTATAAGCTACTGATATCCTCTCATCTGATTGGCTCGAATGAAAATCACTCTTCCTTCATGAAACATACCTCTTGAGTTGTGAACTCCCTTTCTGATTCATATTCTACAGAATACAGGTGTTTATTTTATTCATGGGTTGAAACCTTTATAAATTCATCCCTGTTCATTATTTACTCGGGCTCCTTATCAAAGTTTCTCCAAGATTTGTCTGGTTTTGTTAAAAGCAGAATTTTGTCTGTTTAACCATCAGGGTGGTAGTCCAACAGTGTTTGATCGTAATATGGGTACAAAGCTTGGTGTTAAAGCATCAAACTTTCTTCAAGAAAAGATCAAGGAATGCTCCAAAGATGGTAAGAAAATAAGGAATTTTTCCTTCTTTTTATATATCTAGTTTCTGATAGAGTGGCAAAGAACTATCTTGCTTTCTTGTACTTGCAGAGTTTATGTGGAACATGATAATAACTAGTTGAATGCATTGAAATCATTGTTGTTTCAAGGGCATTTATAGTAATAATATTTTGCTTTTATATAGCGCTAAATCCATCAGATTGACATATCTAAGCTCTTATTAGATATATTGTTTATAAAATTAAATTAAAATAAGTTGATACATAGCAAGAAGAGATTTTCATATTTGTGCAAAATAATAGATACATTGTTTTGGACTCATTACATGGAAATATTACAATAAAATGTGGAATGTGTACTTCTCATGTCAATGTGTCCCAATCGTCTGATTTGTATTTCTT
The DNA here is from genome assembly GCF_018143015.1 of Lytechinus variegatus. Lineage (NCBI taxonomy): Eukaryota > Metazoa > Echinodermata > Echinoidea > Temnopleuroida > Toxopneustidae > Lytechinus > Lytechinus variegatus. Next base: position 88,018,167 of record NC_054740.1, on the reverse strand, counting down.
TTCTATCACCTTTCTATTTCTCTTTATCTATCTTTTAAATTTGTATTTCTCTCTTCTCTTTCTCCTATTAATTTGTCTTTCTTTCTCTTTTGAATTGATTTTTTTTAAAATCTTTTGTTATCACCTTCTCTATCTCTTTCTTCATCTCATTCTCATTTTAATGCTTGTTTTTCTTTTGCTCATTAATGTGTATAGGCAAGGTGTTCACAGATTGTGATAGTACAGTATGTCTATTAGGCATCTCACAGCGAGTGGTTGGGTTCACACCAGTTAAAGAATTGGAGAAATACACAGATTTTGAGTAAGTATGAACTTACACTCTGAAATTGTCTTTCTTACTGTCTAATAAAATATGAAATGAAATAGAGAGGATTAGTTCCAAAACTTATTGAATGTGTGTTGCCAAACTGAAACTAATGTTTGTGTCTTTTTTTATCTTTCCCTTGTGGCAGAAGTGAGGGTTCCATGACAGCTGCTTTGGCGACAATTGCTCTGCTCTAAATTCCACACACTATTCAAATAACTAACTTAAACCCTGGATTTAACTTCATACCCTTTCCTAATCCTAACTCTAAACCTAACATAAAACCCTATTGCAATCCTAACCCTACACCTTAGATGAAATAAAGCCCAGAGCAATTCTTGCCAAAGCAAATGCCGTGTCACCACGCACACTGAAACGAGACATACATGTAGGTGCGGTTGTTCTGGTTTGGGCGATCAGAATCTTAATATGATTTTTCATTTTTTAAGCTGCTATCATAAATTTGAAAGGATATGATCTTATTTCAGAGCATTTAGACATAAGGGTAATCAGGTTTTAGTATAAATTATTGGATATGAACTTGAGGTCACAAAACTAAGGTTAAGAGTTATTTCAGGTCAACAAATTAAGCATATCATGAAATAATAGAATTCTAATGATTATCATCAATATCTTCTTGTTCACAGGCATCGGATCCCCAAAAATCAATGGTGGATGAAATTGCGCCCTCTCCTGAGGATTCTTGCCAAGCATGTTGAGATCTATGTATCTGAGACAGAGGGTGTGGAAAAACCAGTAGACTAGAATCATCTGCTATGTCAGATAAGCTCCAACTCACCATGTTACTTCTTCAATGTGCTCCATGCCAAGCCACTGTTGTGCTATCTTGATAATCAACATATTCTTGAAATTTCTTCCTAGGAATCATAATTACATAGATAAAGTGGCATACTCTGTGTGATTAATTTCTTCATCTTTGAAGACCTGCCAATCCCTTGTATTTAAAAATGTATTATTAGCTCACCATTGTATTTATACTTGGGGGAAACGAAGAGAATGCACATGCATGTGAAAATTTGGATGGGTTGAGTCACTTTATGGCAAATGACATTTTGAGGAAATAGTATCGGTGCCCATACATCCTAATGTTTTAAGTTGATGGAAAATAAGTATAAATACAACAAGTTCATACTGGCTGGCTGGTCTGCCTATTTTGCATAATTCTGTGAAAGACGATTTTGGGCCCTTTAACATGCAAGCTTACAAAGCATAGAATTTTTTGCAATAGTCTATGGCAAACTTTGTATGAATTATGTTTCATTGACCATGGGTTTTTGTGTGTGTGTGTGCTGCCTCCTGCTTTGTAATGCTATTTTTCACATTGTATGAACTGCCATTCATGTACCTGATGACTATTTTCAAGAAAGCTTCTTCCTCTTAGACATAGGTTTGTACCGTAATTAGTTGTTACAGAAGTTACGAAGATAAAAATGTATAAATATTATATTTATATGAAAAATCCGCAAGCATCATTATAAGTACCCAGGTTACGCTTTGAACTTTGGTTCAATTTCATATAAGTTTTCAGATTGGCATCATTTTTTTTGTTAGCCTGCTGATTAGATGAATGCTTGGAGAGTTTGTAGCATACATTAATAGTAAGCTATACTATATATCATATACATGTAGTTGTATTATAATGCACTTTGTTCTCAATACTGTATGTAAGTTACAAACTAGAGCAATTATGAAAAAGTGATAGTAAATAGGAAGTTGAATTTTGATAGGGCTTGATCTGTCTCTGTGCTGTAGCTAACAAACAGTTGTTTGGATGAGACTTATGTACATATAAAGTACTCTTAATATTCATTTTCAGCCACTATCAGTATTGAACTGGTTTTATGACTTCCAGTGAGACAGTGTATTTGAAAACTGCTATCATGTGATACATTATGCCTAATAGCAACTTTTTTCACGCAGAGGCAAGTACTATTCAGTTGTGAAATACAGAGTAATTAGCAGAAAAGCACAGTGATAAGTGCTTGCTTATATTTCTGTAGAACGGTAGTACAGAACTATGCTATTAAGTATATTCATGTGTAGGCCCTGTAATGCACATTATATTTCACATGAATGAATGAATTTATTGTCCAATGCAATGATAATTACCATTTCCAAGTTTACAGCCAGTCATTTATGAACACATAGAAAAGCAAGGATAATAGAAACCAGAAATTACTTCAATTAGCTGATATTACTGAAAAGAAACTACCACCGTCATAGCAGAAAGATGTCAGTATTTTGATGTTCATATGATCTAAAATTGCCATTTTATCAGGTAGAATATGTTATTAATATTACCTGCATCTTTTTAAGTACTAAGAGCTTTTGAAATGATGTACTGATACTAAGACTTTAATTTATGAGGTGCATTGCTGCAGTGTAATCAATCAATTGTGACTATTTATTTCTGACTAATCTTGAGTTCATACTGTGACTGAAATATCACATTTATTTAGATTCATTAAAGGGAGAAGCAGTATATGAATTGACAAATATTGGAACAGCATACAGAGTATTAGTGTTGCTTCTCCATATATCGTAGTAATAGGTTGACAGATATTTTTGTAGTCATGCGGCCCATAAACAGCTGTACCAATATGATATATTATATCCATTTATGCAAACATCTTTTGTCCATGAAATACCTAGTGATTGAATATTTGAAAATTTATTCTCCCACTCGTTACTTTTACTGATCTAAATTCTTTGAGAATCTGAGAGTGAAGAAAGGTCTTTTCTTGAATTTCTTTTTTTATGAATTACTTTATTGTATGCAATAAAAATTTAAGAGTACCTCATTTTTATACAGGGATGATTTTCCTGTTAAGGCATGATTGTATTTCTACACCAAATTTGTTTTGATATGTACCAGTTTTGTGTTTGCCTGCAATTATACTTTGCAGCATGCCTCCTATAAATAAATAGCACATCATCTGATTAGGAGGAAGAGGAGTTCTAAACATATTATATAAAGTTGAACGATAATAGATTTAAACTTTGATGTGATTTTATAGCTTGTAGAATGGAGATACCTTATTTTTATGTAATAGAAGATGTAAAAGAAAATCATATGATGGTTATAAAGGTGTTATTTATTATGTTGTGTTTGTGTGCATGTGATGCTTCATAGGTCTATTCAGAATGCATAAATTTGTACCAAATATGGCAGATTTATTAAAAAGGATTGTTTCGATATTTGTTGAAAATAGTTCTGCAATGGTGTAGTCTTTAAGATTTTCAGGTTTAGTCAAAATCATGTTCTTTCCCTAATGATCAATGTGATTTCAATATGTTTGTTGACATTGTGTTTGATATCATCAGACATCTCAATGATGTGTGAATTAGTAATTTGTGTTTAAAATTGTGTAGAGATGTACATGTATCATATATGCCCATTATATGCTAGAAATAGATTTGACAATATAATAGAATTTTATCTGTTCTGTGATAGTCCTCTTGAAATCTAAAATTCAATTCTATATCTATTTATATTAGTGAAAACTTTACACATTTGATATTAAACCCTCGTACACTTTCCCCACCTAAAACCAGATCACAAAAAATATCTGAATGGTATGATACATTATGATGGTAAAATATTTATCATCCTGAAGTAAATCCTCTGCAGTAAAGAACTGTTTCTGTGATAGAGGAGTCCCTTTAATTATGCTAGATTAGTGTTTGGAAGACTTCAAGCAAAGTGGTTCCTTCTATTCAGTGATCACAATTTCAATTAAGTTTGCCTGTTCATGCCCGCTGTCTTCAGATATACTAGGAATTATTACAACTCTTAATGGAAGATGCACAGGTTGCAAGAAAATGTAAAATGCATTTACTGCATTGTTGTTTGACTTTTCTTTTGGTATCATTCAAGTCAGATTTTCACTTTCACATACACTTTCATGTCATAGCTTCTACTATATGTGTGTTCTTGTTTATCCTTTTCTTTTTCATATTTTGTGTCCAGTTTTGTCTTTCTTTGCATTTTTAAAGGTGTATAGCAATATCATGTCAGAACCATGATGTCATTTAATTTTGTATATTTAGACAATATATTTTTAGTTCATCTAAACAAATGTGCATTGTATTAAATATTTATAATTTCACATATTTTAAACATAATAAATTGTGTAATATCAGAGCAGTGTTCAGTTTAGTGAAAAACACAAAAATTATGTTCCTCTACAATTACTGACATTACTCAGTTTGTTTTGGCTCAACTTTTGTGAAACTATGCTTAAAAGCAGCCAGAGAACTTAAAATTCCTTTATGAAAGATATTGTAGTAAAGAGTGCCACCTACATGTAAGACCACATGTGCACTGATTCATTTCCAATCAGACTATTTTGTGATAATGAATGAAACTACAGCTCTCACATCTGAGCATCTTGCCTGTATAAGTTTTATAATCATTTTGTTGCTACAACATATACTGGAAATATTTAATATGTTCGAACATCAAGCTACTTAAACTGCCTACCATATTTTTGACTGCACAAATTTAGAGTACCATCATGTTTATTTGTAGTAAGTACAATCTTCTGTTGAGAATGCCTCCCTAAATATGAGTTTTTGTATGTCCCCAATTCTAGTTTAATGCATTATATGACTTTGTATATTCTGAACCTCATATGGCAATAAGGTGTTTTAGTGGATGTCATAAGTGATTCTACAAACAAATTCATTTTGGTCAAGAATGATATAAATAAAAATAGCTTTCTGTTTTATTACTATTTTCAAGCATGGAATGGATTGAAAATGAATATCTTTGTTCGTACCTTTAAGAATATTATGCATTAATAAATTTTGTAAAATTATGTTCAAACAGCTGACAAAAAAATTGGAAAAAAAAATCACATGTTGATTCCCTACCATTGGCGCTAAATATCCTGAAATGTCAAATTTGAATTATCACAAAGAATCAAATATCTTTTTTTAAATTAATGTTCACTACACTTGTGTAAGATTTATTTTAAATTGATGTTCACTACTCTTGTGTAAGATAGGAATGTTAGATGATACTTCAATATTGTGCACATCATTGAACTTTCACAAAACATTTATACGGAGTTTCTGTAAAGGAGAATTCTTTCCTTCCATCTGTATCTTCATACACCTTTTTTCATACCTTCCATTCATGTTATGTTTGCATTGTATCTCCTGTTGATCCAGCTTCCCAATGATCTTGTTTATGATGAAAAATTACTATTCCAATATTATCTGGCATACATGTAGTATGTACACAATGTTTGTACTCATTATATTATGATAAAAGTATGCTTAATTTATTCATTGACCACATGTTCATTGTGGAATTTCATTTTAGGTAAATCCCCCCCCCCCCTCCAAAAAAAATATATGTTGATTTTCATTTTGTAATGTTTTGCTAGTATATTATGAATTGTAAAGGCTAGATTTATTAGAACCTTAATTGTGATATATGGTGTGTATGTTTATGCAATCAACAATAACCAAAGTCCATCTTTTCCACAAGTGCTAGAATTAGTAATCCCATTTGATAACCCTAGAGCTTCATTCTAATGATAATCTACATTCTATTGTGTTACACTTTATGCCATTATTTACCAAGTTTTACATTTGGAGGTTATTGTACCAACACATTTCAAGAGAGAATACATTGACCACATGTATAGTTGACATGAAATGGTAAAATGTATTATAATCCAATAATTTGCCCAGAAATTTCAGGTGACCAGAAATTTTTTGCCAACATGAGAAATTTTCAATCACTACTACAGATGACTAGTTTTATTGACTGGTTATGATTTTGAGATTAATTTTATCAACTAAAATGACACAAATTACTATTTAATAGACCATATAATAAACATTTTGCTGAGTCATTAGAATGATTACCCACATTTGTTACCTCTGAGACAGTATAAATACTCTCAGGAATTGGGCGTGTTATACTTGTTCCAAACGTACCTTGTGATTTCTTGAATATTGTGTTGTATTTCATGTGCCAAAAGTTGAATTGAAATATGTAAAAATGTATAGTTAAAGCTTCATCCTGTATTGAATTTTATGTCAAATGTATGCATGGTCCTGCATAAGTGAACTTGGTAAATGGTAGTTATTTCAGTTTCTTTTTATATTTGAACATGGATTTCTGCAATGACCAAGTGTTAGGGATTGGGAATAGAGTATTGCATCATTCAGCTTTGAATATATACAAAGCAGTCTTTTGTTTAAGAAAATAAGCATAATTTTGAAATCTTAGGTCTTAACAAGTGCTGTATTATTCTGAAAGAGGTAATACTAGATAGTTTAAATGGTTCCTTACACACACTGTACTTTGTGAGTGCTTCATTGCTATCAGTATAAGGTGATATATTTCATGTAATGCTTGTGTATGTGACAGCAGTCAGAAAACAATAGGAAAAAGCATTTGCAGTGTATAGTTTTCACACTGATTTTTTTTTCAAATGGTCATCATCAAAGTGACAACAGCACAAGTAAGTTTTCTTAGAGACTGAATGTGACTTGCATGGGTTGATGTCTGCAAACTGATACACGTTTATCCTGCCACTAAAATTGTTGTTGACTTTCAACCTGAATAAACCAAGCACCAAAGAAAAATACGATTTTGATCATTTTTCTAATAATTTCATAATGGAGTACTTAAATTCTTTCATGATCTATCCAATCAGCTTAAGACTGTCCATTCTGGGGAGCATTTCATCAACGTTTATCATCTGACAAGTTGTCACATGTGACAATGTCCAGGGGCAGCGGAACTGTTTTCAAAGTAGGGGGCGGGGGCTGACCATGCTAAAAATCACAATCATATGGTCATGTTTACATTTTTGTACATGGTTTGGGAAAAAAGTGGGGGGCCCCCGGTTCCGCGGCCCCTGATGTCTAAAATTTACCTCGACTCTTATTGGCTGAGAGAAGCACTGTGACTATGGCAACTGTCAGATAAAACATTCTACACGTTCTTTTTATTAAACGCTCCCCAAATGTGACAGACACCTCTGCTCATTTCATTGTCTTCTTTACACCACACCTCAAGGACCTGTTGAATAACAACTACCCTCATTGGTGACTGAATCCAAGGTCTCCATATGGTTATGGCAATGACAAATATATATAACAAAACCCTTGATCAATATTCTGAGAATTACTATACTTGTATCATTCATACTATTTTGAATGTCAGCATTCAGAATCGGGCTGGTGTATACCATTTGCTGTAATACAATACCCTCTTTTGACTTGCTTGCTGGTCCATGGTGCAATCTACACACTTCAAACATATCAAAATATGCCCATGAAATTTGTCAATACTGTATGTGAAAGTGAAGGTAAGTTTTTCACAATATCTGCTTCAGGTCCTGTTACATAACAAAGATGGGTAAAAACAAACCTCATACTAATATACAATTCCAAATATGCATTTTCAATAGGTTATGGTATGCAATGCCTTGAATAAGTATATCAACATGATGAAACAACCATCTCTTCCCCCCCCCCCCCTCCTCTCTCTCTATCCCTCTCCTGCCTTGTCTCTCAACTTCTCCCTCACTATATTTCAATTATTCCAAACCAATTCTTGTCATGATTAAACACCGATCGCTTCTACATTATCTTTGTAATGAAAACCTTCAAAGATCATGAATGTTTCATATTAAAACATTTGTTCACAAATATTTACATCTTTGTCAACACGGTAATAATTAAACAGAGAATAAACAGAGAATGAATAAATTTCAGAATAAATACCTTTGCAGTATATTCATTTAGGGAGAGGATGGGGATATACACATGTACCTGAATTATTTTTCTAAAAAAATGAGGGATTACATATAGAATGCAAAAAATAAACAAATCTCATTAAGGCCAAGTTCCAGGTTAGTATTCATAAAGCTGTTTCAAGGGTATCCCTTTTCTAGTTACCTAATCAGAATCTCTTATGATTCCTCAGCTCGAGTAGAAACTTGAAATACAATTTTAGTTTTTTGTAGAAGCATCTCTTTGTACATTACTGATTCAAAATTTAGTAGGGTTATAGGGAATACACTCCCAATTATGGAGAAGGAAAAATTGGGGGTTAAGCACAATGGCCCGAATTCACAAAGGTGGACTAAAGTTATACCCAGGTGTTAGTTAACCCCCGACTAAATTTAACCCCGGTATAACTTTAGTCGACCTTTGTGAATACAGGCCAATATCTTTAAGTCACAAATCATAGCACAAGAAAAGGTAACCACTCATAATCAGCTTTATGACATGTTGTCCCTGGGGTCCATTAATTTCAATCCCCATTCTTCCAAAAGCATTTCTTTATAAGTGGTTGAGAAGAAGAACTGGTAGTTACTATACATTCCATAAATGAATGATTAGGAAATGGCATAAAAGAGCAGCATTTCTGTACACAACAAAACTTGAAGTTTGCCCTTCAAAAAAAAATGTCAGCCCCTTGACACAAATGTGACAGTAGACTCTTAACTCATCTGCATTCTTTAGGAAGTTTAATAGTACTTGAACCCTCTCAAATTGTCATGGGATGTAGTTTAACCCTATCTAAGCCGAGGTATTTTGGGTCATCATATGGGGGGGGTGCCATCGATCACACCGAAAATTCACACGCAGGTTGCCTAGGACATAATCTACAAAATTGTATAGTAAATTATTTCAAGCAAATTGCTATTTAGTGGATATGCTTATTTATGCGTAATTAGTATGCAAAATCACTCTAATTCATCCAAATAAAAATATAGGATTTGCTGCAATATAAATTTCTATTCATACAGCAATTAAGGGACTTACATTTGAAAGAATTAACCATGTAAATATAACAAAACATCTTATCTTATTTCTTTTAAAATCTAGTCACAGTTTGAGGTGGCTCAAGGTGGTTGAAAGTGACTTTCAGCATGTACTTAACTGTACATACCCCCACATTTTAGTTCATTACTTAGCCAAAATGAATTATATTTAGATGATTAGACACAAATTAGATAAATCCACATGTTGATTTCTAGACTACTTTCAGGTAAAACCTATAATATTTGTGGAAATGTTTACAATAGTGGACTCATTCATGGCCATGTGTCATTCTTAGAAAAACCTACCAATTCATGGTCTCAACCATTTTTTCTTGAATTTTCTGTAGGTTTACATCCTTACATGGTTTCTGTGACAAAGGACAATGACATAGATGGATAGTCTTCATCACAATGCTTTGACTGGAAAATACAGACCAGTTTCATAACATCCATCACAATCTTGTATCTGATTGTATGTTTGCATGTTCTCTTTATGATATGACATTGATTTATGGGGAAGCGGGCGGAAAGAGGGTCAAGATGTAATTTTCATGAATTAAGACTCTGAACGTTACACTGTGTTCAATATTCCAAATTACACATCTTGACCATAAGATGTATGCATTTCCAGCCTGCATTAGCATCAATGTGCACCATTTTCACTTCCAAAGTCATTGTCTTCTCTTCGTACAACTTACGGCTCATCTTCAACAATCCACCTAGCACTATAAGATTCATCCAATTCACAAAGCCTCTCCATGATTTCTATTTGGTCCATCTGATAAGAGTCTTTGATAAACGCCACCAGCTGTTGCCTGTTCGTTGTGCACATATATTTGATTGTTAGATGGCAAGTTATTGAATGAGTTTAGTTGAGGAGTGTTATTTGATCTCTGGTGTACTGAGTCCATATTTTGCTTTCATCTTGTCCAGTTCTGCTTGCTTCTTTGCTTCATCCATTTTCTTGAAGGCCTGTGAAAGGAGAGGTTTAAAGAAAAATACAATACAAGGCAATAAGACCCATCATTCGTATGTGCATCAAACACACTGCAAAAAACATAGGAGTATTCCACAGTACTAGAACAAAAGGAATATAAACTGAAAATATTGTTCGTTTTCCAAGTGCCTCATGATAAAATGGCCATGAATTCAGAAGATTCAATGAAGATAGTGATCCAAAGCTAAAGGACAATATGTAATCCTAAAAAGGCTACAGGACTGATACATCTAGTCTTTGACATTTTCATAACTTTGAAGCACAATGAAAAAAAATGTAGACACTTCATGAGTTTTTCTTCAGAGTTTTCTTTCAAAACTATTGTAAATGAAAAAAAATGAGATAGAGAAATGTATAGGACATCCAAAATAAAGAAACATACAAATGTAGATCTAAAACCAGAACTACATGCATAATCAATTAAACTTCAAATGAAAACTTAAAAAAACAAACAATGAATTTGAATAATCAATACAATGAATAATGATTAAGACCTGTCCCCATTTAGCTTGTGACCTTTGATGTTATAAATCCAAAATCTGATCAGATCATTGCCACTTCCATAATCCAATTCATTCATGCATGTTGAAAAAAATGTTCTTAATTTATCCCAAGAACAAGATAAATAAGACTTCTTTCAGGCTCTGTGACCTTTGACCTCATGACCCAAAAAGCTGATCAGATAATTTTCAGTCCCATATGCATAAACAAGGCAAGTTAGTAGTTGAACCCTCAAACCATTCTTAACTTATTAAGAAAAGAAACTACACTGTAGCACATAGCTGATGTGACGCTCATCTGGCATCTTGCAATTAAATTTAACACAATTTCTAATTTCAGCTCAGTTGACACTGTGGTGAATTATATTGGTGACAAAAATTGAGGCAACAGAATTGAAATTGATTTATGAATATATTTTGTATACATTAGTATAAATAATTTTCTAGTCAAAATTTTCAATAACCTTGGTGAACCTCGTAGCTCTCAGATGGAACAAAAAAAATCGATTGGTCAACAAATAAGAAGCATTTTTGGTCAGTTTAAAAAATATGCAGATATATTAGCATATTCAATGAGTTTCAAAATTCTGTGTAGAAGCTTTGTATCACCACCTAGTGCTATCATGTAAAGCAAACAAAGATGAAATTGAACAACAAATTAAAAAGTTAATGCATTTCTTGTGATTTATCAAAAATTTTGAAAAATATGCATAATATACATTTCACATATAAATTAGCATTAACAAATTTCTAGTCAAAATTCTGTGTGAAAGTTTGGTGACCATCATAAAGCTCTAACAGATGGATGAAGAAAAATCAAATCGGTCAACTAATAAAGAAGAGGCATTTTCTGTGATTTATGAATAAATTTCACATAGATTAGCTTAAATAATTTTCTATTCAAATTATGTGTAGACGTTTGGTGAACCTTATGAGGCTCTACCAGATGGAAGCCAAAAATTCAAAATTGGTCAACAAATAAAGAAGAAGCATTTTTTGTGAATTTTGAAAAAATGTGCATTTAAATTAGCATACTTAATGAGTTTCAAAATTCTGTGTAGAAGTTTTGAACCACCCACCGAGTGCTATCATATAAAGCAAACAGAATTGAAATCAGACTTGAAATGATGGAGAAGCATTTTGAGATTGTGGACGTATGCCGAACGCCATGCCATGGCATAGGCTCATCTGGCCCTTCGGGACGGACGAGCTAAACAAAAAACAATGCAATGTATAATGACCTCTATGTCGTTTAAAGCTAACTTACAGTAGTTGCAGTAAAACACTGATTTTGTGAGAAAGTCTGAAAAACCAAGGTTAAGTATTACTATATCATCGTCGATCTAGATCTGGTAGTTATATAAACTGCACTTTGTGAAATCATAAAATCTAAGCTGAAAAATAATCACACTGAAGATCACCAACACAGATAGGCAAACGTGGGACAGTGTATATTATATTGCTGGAATAAAGACCTGACAGAAGTGCCCAAATTCGCGCTTATTTTGCTTTTTTCTCAGCAATTACACAATTTCTTCCAGAATCCTTTGGCATATATTTTTTATTCATATAAACAGACACTTGGGTGGTCATTATATTGGATTCTGTAAAAAGTCATTTTGAGATCGTTACCACAACTGTATTTATCTTTAACCTAATGACCACCCAAACTTGAAAGATAAGATACCATGTATCATATTCACATTTTTTTGTGTGTATGCTGAATTGTGTATCAAAAAAATCCTACAAATGTGTAATCCATCATAGATCTAGTTAACACTTACCCTATTTGATTGGTAGTAGAGAACAACCAAGTACCTGCCACACACATTGAAACCCGAGAGATGATCACAGGCATTCTTGGCATCAAAGATGTCTTCATATACCACATATGCTGTGCCCTTTGTGTCTGGATTAACACCTCTGGTTTAAAAAAAAAATAAACAAATATAATGAGGCTTGTCATGAGAGATAACATAACAAAGAACTTTGTAACTTTGGGTAAAAGACTGATAAAACCAAATGATCAGACAAACCTTACAATCGACCGGAAGTCTCTATCCTTTGTTAAAGTGCACTGACCCATGACCTTTGACCTTAGGTTAATTTGCATATCACAAGGTAGTACATGTCTATCAAGAATTAATCATGTACATAACATCCAAGTTGAAATGTCAGTACTTTGTCATGTTTCATCATTCAAGGAGCTCAAGCATAGCAACATGCACACCAGTATGCAAATGAACAAACCCTCCTCATTTGCATATCATTTGCATATTTCCCATCTGAGTGAACTATACTGCCCTTTTGAATATCTACAAGACATATATGGATGATTGTGATACTTGAAGATACTGTCAAATGAATACCAGGGCCCCTTTGCGAGCTGTGCATTAAAACAACATGTATGCAAATTACCACAGGTCCTTCATTTACATATCATTTGCATATATCCAACTTTTAATACATTTTTTGTTCTAACTTTTGAAGGAAGCATGCTTTGAATTCAGAAATTTCACCACTTTATTTAGAAAAATGTATTTTACAACTTGCACCAGAATATTGCCAGTTATATGGCAAAAGATCAAATATTTTGAGAAACATTAGTAAATACTAACTGCAACCAAAATATCTTAACCTATACACACTATATAAGGTTGACAAAACTATACACTTGATGTGTTGTATGAAAGGAGAGAAGGTTAGCACTCCCCTTGATAAGGACGGAATTCACCTTCGGGTGACAACACACAAATGGTTAAGGCATTGCCACTTACTTTGTGGCATCTAACCACGTTTTTGTCATTGCCACTAACTTTGCGACATCTAACCATTCCAAAATATATATCTGCAAAGACATGTTCTGGCTGGGCAGAACATGTATAATGGCTATTTCTCATCATCCTGGGGCCCGCAAATCACGTGCAACTTGATTTTCAACCAATCAACAATTGCAATCAATCGCAAATCACGTGCAACTTGATTTTCAACCAATCAACAGTGCACAGTTAGGATTTGCGATTGCGATTGATTTTTGGGCTTGCGATTGATTTTTGGGCTTACTTTTTCTGCAATGGGCCCAAGATGATACAAGAAAGTTTTCTTGGATTGATTCCAAGGCAACATGTATTAGGGTGTTTTTGTCCTATTTTATTTCACCCCATTAATGGTATTATAAAAAAAATGTACCCTTTTGAAAAGCGACCATGCCCTAAAACTATTAGAATTTAATACCTAAAGTAGTGCTAGAATCTAGTAGACATAAGACAAAATGGGTACAGCCTCACATTAAATGGTTTTGGGGCTGGATGTCAATCAGATCAAGTGGTTATAGTAGATAAAATGGCTAAATGCGCAATGATGCTGTGTGCTGGTGGGATTTTGCTTTTCGCTTTCAAAATTTTTGTTCCCTTTTTATAGATTACTGCAGGGAAAACTCTTGTTTCATATTTTCACTAGATTCCGAGGCATTGTACAACACAAATAGCAATTGCAATTGTGCAATATTTAGCATTCAGTGAAAAAAGATGCTCTATTCAAGTCCGCTAACAACTCGTTGAATAGAGCATCTTTCTTTCACCTCATGCGAAATTTCGCACCATCGCACTCATGCCTATTTGCTATTTGTATAATATTCAATTTTGCCTCTGATAATGTACTACTACTTGGTTTGATTCATCATAGAAAAAGTAAATAATTATTATAATCATTCATTGTAATTTGTTAGAGATCATCTTTTACAAAAATCTTATAACTATGCATTCAAAAATATTTCATAATATAAAATACATACAAAGAAATAGTGTGTGGCATCATCAGCACCCTCACTTTGCATACTCTGATAAAAAGCAAACTAAAAATACCATGAAGATTCTTTTATTGCATCTGATTTGATAACATTTTTCAGTGTCCTGATTTTTGTTGGTGGGGTGGATTTGGCTTTTATTAAGGAGAGATGAATCACTTACACCCTGATCTGTCTGATGGCTCCATATTTTCCAAAGATGTCGTACATTTCCTCTGCAGTGATCTTGTAAGGCAGGTTTCTAACATACAGAATTCTGTTCACCTCTGGAGGGAGGCGAACCTTCAAAATGAAATGAAAAAAACAAAAACATCATCTATGATAGACAATGATGGAATTGAGACACTTTTTGCATTTGCATCAGCTCTTGATCTATAGTCCTACTTATGAATATTCATGAATTGAGCAGCGATTTCCAATGTTTTGGAAACAGCCTTGAATTGATGTGTGAGGAAACCGATACTGCCCCTAAATCACCAATTTCTAGACTGATAGAAGCATGGAAAAGAAGACAGTGATACTTTGTGAAATGTAAGATGAGTTGTTTTAAATGAATTACAGTAGAGGCACCGGTCCAAAATTCGGAGTGTCCCAGAAAACAAGGATATCCTCATAAACCAAGACAAATATATGTCTTGATAAATTGAGTTTGTCCTTGTTAAGGAGTTACTTACCCCTGCGGGACATGGATGGCAATTACAGGGTCGGGGATTGAGATTGCTAAAACTACATGTAGATTCAGTGACCTCAATTCATCCCAGTTCACCATCTATTTTTGAATGACTTGCTGTCTTCTTCCAATAATCTTGCTTTGAAACCTGATATGTTTACATTGACTAGCGCACTCCATTGATATTGGCACTTGACATGTGAATGAACTTTCCCAAGATTTCTTGTGTGGATAAATCTTTGAAAAAACCAAGTCTGAGACAGTGTAAACTGGGATCATCCCAATTTGCTTTTACTGTTGTAAGCACTTGTTCACTGCTACCATCCTGCCTGTGGAGAATCTACAGGTAGGAGTAGGACTATGGTATGCCAATGCTGTATTGAGCACACACTTTAAAAAATTATTAAAATATCAGTCGTGACCAAAATTACAAATTTCCATACAGTTGCAATTTTTTTTTAGTACATGTAGTAACTTGGGAATAATTTTTGTATTCACCAGAGCGCTCAAAAACTTGAATTTTGGGCATATTTTTGTGTACGCCCTCTATTGGTGGAAAGTAATGGCAAGAAAATTTTCATTTTTTGATCTCTATTTTTAATTAAGAAAAAATGATTAAAGCATCAAATTTAAATAAGAGCCAAGCAGTATGAATTAACAGGTCTAATGGAAACTGTCTGTGTAAAAAAATCAAGCATTTTCCCCAAAGAAAATGAGAAAATAAGCCAAACATTGCCACCTTTATTTTGTCACACATGGAGATATAACTGAGAACAACTACAAGGTTATATTATAACCTTGTTCATTGAATGAGTGCACACGGACACTTTACCGTCGGTGAATGGGGATTACAGTAAAATGTCAGAAATTGTTGAATAAATCCCCAGAAACGACGGTTATTCCTGTCTACTGACTTGCGTGCAAGAAATATCGCATTATTCAGTCATGACTACATGCAAGTTAGCCTCACACAATTTTATGAATCAGGGACAACTCGGACCACGGGACTTCTCGGACCGCGGGCCGAGTTGTCCCACCCATTACGAGGTTTTTTTCCCCACAAATTTGCGTCTATTTGCGAAAAAAAAATCTCGTAATGGGTGGGACAACTCGGCCCGCGGTCCGAGATGTCCCGTGGTCCGAGTTGTCCCGACCCCAATTTGACGCACGTCCAAAAAAAACCGGCATTCGATTCTCCTCAGTACCGGTAATTACGATCACTTTCTCAAACGCAACTCATTCTCTAATATTTCAGAATTAGACACTATCCATTGACCATCTTAATTCAAACAAATTACTTAAAACTGATATTAAAATTATTCCTCACATTTTGACGGCGGGCTGCTTGCATCGCCATGTTGACGTTGATCGCTAGGACGGTATAAGCCAACGAACGTAGAGGGCAGCAACACACAAGCGTCTGACAAGCGTGTTACGATCTCCGGGTACGGTACCCGGGTAGGGTAAGTTCGCTTGTCTGTCACCTCAGAACAGCAGGGGCGGATCCAGCTTTTTATAAAGGGGGGAGGGTTGGGGTGGTATGCGAGGGAGCGTAGCGACCGGTCCAAGCGAGCAGAGCGAGCGGGGGGAGGTGTGGGAGGGGGGTGTCCCCCCTCCCACAGTAGGGAATTTTTTTTTTGAAAATCTGTGTGTGAAGATTTTCTTGCATCTAAAACACCACTGATAATAATAAATGAAATAAATACATAGAAATAGAATAAAATAAAATTACAAGTTTAAAAAAAAGATAAGATTTTAAAAAACGGTCCCCGGATTTTTTTTTTTTTTTGAACAGTATGACATTTTGAATTCGAAAAGACATTCATTATAATTTCTTTTGTTCTGTTGTTACACTTATTCTGCTTAATACACTCGTTCTGACAGGAATTACTTGTTGAAACTTATGATGATTGTGCTCTCTCGCGTCGTCCATGTATGTGAATTGAATTGAATTGAATTTATGTGAATGTATGTGAATGTACGTAAATAAATGTTTGTTTCTGAAAGGATATTGCATGAAAAATGTAATTTCTGGTATTTTTAGTCAGTATAAGCGTAGTAAGTAATTTAATTGATCAGACATGAAAACCACATTCCGAAGCGATCGTTTTGCGCGTAGATTTCATAGGTTCTCAGAAATTATTAGTATAGTCTTTCGTATATTCTATGTTTAATTCTCAAGATATTTATTTGTTGAATGACGCAACTTTTATACTGCATTTTGACACAAAGTCCTTACCGTGGGGGCGCCACACCCTCTCCCGCTCGATCGCTTCGGTATCTCATGCTGTCAAACATATTGTGCCACCTTCGGGATTTCCCCCCCCCCCCCAAGAAAAAAAACTGAAAGTGTTCCGGCGCGCCTGATATGGAGACCTCCGCTTACAAACTGGCTAATTCTTGATCAATGCTTGTCGAGAATTACAAGATAAAAACTTAAATATTATTATAGACGGAAAATCCATAGCATGTGTAAATGAATATAAATGCCTTGGGGTCATCATTGACTCATATCTAGACTTTAGAAGTCATACAAACAAAGTTGCAAAAGATGTTAAGCAAAAGTTGGGTATTTTGAGGAGACTGAGATCTACCTTCTCCGCTGAACAATTGTCACAGATTTACTGGGGGTATAGTGCCCCATATTCTCTATTGTTGCAATGTGTGGACAGGGAGAAGTGATGTCAATTACGATATCCTTAATCGCCTACATAAAAGGGCAGCATACTTAATTTCACACTTAACTTGGGAAACCCCGTCCAATGAAGTATTTAATAAATTATCTTGGCCAACATTGGACAAACTCTTTTGGAAATCTGCCTGCTGCACAATGTTTAAAATAATTCATGAACTTGCCCCACCTATACTTTCACGTAGAATTGTACTTCTATAGACACTGTACTAATGAGGAACTCTATAGACGATCAAATAAACTGATTTTGAGACTCCCAAAATGTTCCAACTCTTATTATCAAAATTATTTCCTTTATTCAGGTGCCACAAAGTGGAACAACTTTCCGGACGCTACGCGACTAGAAAAGCGGCCAACCTCCTTTAAATTACTCCTAAAATGATATAATGCAATCACAGATAAGAATATGACATCACTTCTCATACTTACAGCCCATGCTACATGTATTATGTTTTATTAGAAATGCATGATCACTTCCTCAATTTGGTTTTTATCCTATGCTATCTTATGCTATTCATAAGAATAGGCCTGACTGGTCAAATATTACATAATTACCTTTGCTCCTGAACTCTCTCTCTCTCCCTCCCTCTCTTCCTCTCTCTCTCTCACATTTTCTTCCCTCTCTCTCCACCTCTCTGCCTCTCTCTCTCTCTGTTTGCCTCTGCCCCCTTTCTCTCTCTACCTCTTTCTTCCTATCTTACCATGTCCTTTTACTTTCTCATTCAAAATATTATTTTGATGTGTATATATGTTTTCTTTACTTGTGTTTTCTTTATGTTATGAATTATATGTTTTTTGGTATTAATGCAGAGCCCTGTGGAAGACCAGCGATTTTTAATGAATATTTAAATTGTATATATTGTGTAATTTTACATATCTTGTTTGTATAAAGCTGAACAGGCTACTCTGGATAAAGATTTGAAATAAATAAATAAATTAGAAGGTCGGATTCTTGCGGAGCGGACTCAAAAGGTAGCAAACTTTGCTGATGTTTTGCCAATATTTTCATTAATAGAGACCTTACCTGCAAAAAAATAAATTACTGGGTAATTTTAAGTCGCTCTTTATGTTGGTGATATCAGTTTTTTCAAAATATTAATTAGATATTGAGTTATTCATCAGCGGCGTAACACGGGTCGGTGGGGGGGGGGGGCAAGAGCCAAAAATGTCTCGGTCTTATCATGGTATGAACAGGCGAAACGGTGTAATGAAGCGGTGATTTTGAGAGGGCCAGACATTGGGTATCAGGCAGAAATTTATCTTTAAAAAAAAAGTTGCGAGCGAGCAAAAAATTTGACATTTTTAATACAAAAGATGTTAACATGATAATAGAGAATGATATATTTCACTCTTCTCTCTTTCCATTCCTTTTTGTGTGGTCTGTATGCCACTGTGAATGTTATTCTTTGCGGCAGTAGCGTGCCAGAGTAAAAAAAACCGAGAGGCGGAGTATAGCGCATGTGCTAAAAAGCTGCTTAATACAAGTCCCGAGAGATCGAAGTGAGCGAGAAAAATCACCTATTCATGAGAATCTAACTTTGAGATATTTTTTGACATTATATTCAGTGAATAAAATCATATCCTACACGTTTCCTTTGCTTTTCTTTCCTCCTTTTTTTCTTGGTTGTAGAACTTTTGGGGACCATGGCCCACCCCTTCCATACTATATACGGCAGTGCTATGCGGTTGGGGTCCGGCTGGAGCCCCTGGACTTCTTGATATCAAAGCCTTTTAAAACCTCGCAGTTTGCCGCTATTTTTAATCAAATCGCGGGTGAATACAACTAGCTTTTACACAACACATTTATTCAACCTAGTTGAACCAAATATTTTGAGGGGGCAAAACATAACAATGTGGGAAAATTTGTAAAAAGTCCTCTTCCCGCTGCCGCTTTCCTTCCTTTTCCATTAAAAAATACTTTCTTCGTTCTCTTTTCACTTTTCCCTTTCCTTTCCCCTTTTCTTCCCCTTTCCCTTTCTTTCTTTTTTCTTTCTTTCTTTCTTTCTCCCTCCCTTTTCTTTTTTCCCCGTTTTTTTTTTCCCCGGTGAAATCTGCCAGGGGGCAGCTTGCCCCCCCCGCCTGGTACGCCACTGGTATTCGCCCGTGCGCAAAATTAGGTAACGCACGAATTAATACACTTAATTGCCTCGTCTGCTACGTAAACTAAATTGCCACCTTTCGCAAACCTCATCAGGGACGGTAACGTTAGGATCCCCGAACACAAAAGTTATTTCTAAGATTGATTGTACATTATATAGTCAACAGAATCAAAATCTTGATAGGCCTTTAACGGAAAAATGGAAGTATTATGTAAACATTTTAAGTATACACCTATCCGTTGCCAGTGATGTGATAAATACTTACCACTGGAAAGAGATTTCGGACACCATTCTGTCTTCGAAGTACTGAAAATTCGCTCGCTCGTATATTGATAAACTGTAATTCATTACTTTATCTCAACAAATCCATTACGATATAGCCATTGGAAAAAAACAATTATTATAGGCCTATGCCTTTTACTGAAAGATGGTAGTATTATGTAGACGGTATACCTGTATACATAGCTCCTTGGTGTGGGGGTGTCCCAAAAATTTTAATTTTCAGGTCAATATAATGCTATCATCCCCTTACCATGCTTACTGCTCGAACCGGATTTATGCCAGTGTTATTTAGAAATAATTATGGTTTTCAGCCCAAAGTATCCCTCTAATTCAATTTCTTTTCTGGATAGACCCGACCTTTAAAATAGAAACAATCAGACAAGTTTCATTTTGGTCTGTGTAAAAAAATAAGCACTTTAATAATATTCATAATTACAATAAGAAATGATATATAAGAAAAAAATATATCTATGAAATACTATAATACACAGTTTCATGATAGATACTTTGAAATAGCTCTTGATACCATGCAATCAGAAAATGGCTGACTATATTAGTTCAGACCGTATGTCGTGAGTATAGTATAAAATATTTCCAATGAAATAGCTACAAAGCAGAAATCATGTCACCTCAAGCCTACCATTATAAGCACACGATGCTCAGTTCACATAAAAGTATACTATTCGGTATAGGATGGACGTTTTCGAAGGTCACGCGAATAGCTTGAATCAAACTATAGATAATTATATAGGATTACCTAAAAGCTGTTCACATTAGCTACTATTCGGGAATGCCGTGTAGCTCAGTATATTATAGAATAGTGGGAATAAAACTTGTTCGATTTTCGTGCAGCGTATACCATCCAATTCTGATGTCGCAGATGGTGTGCTGAAATAAAGCAAGTTACAAATATAATAATTTCTTGTTTCTCATTTTATTGCAATTTCATAGCATTTGCCTTAATATTCAAGTTATCCAGCACTCCGCGATTACAATGTCAAATGCCCTGCATTTTTAAACTAAAAAATAAACAAAACAAAAAATATCTCATACACATTTATGCAGGCGCGGTTTAGTTCAGCAATGTTGTTGTGTATAGTTGAGCCATATCTAATTACTTAATTACTCTTATAATTTCGAAATTATGAGGAAAAAATAAAAAATAAATCAATAAACTAATATTATTAAAAACAATTCTTTCTCATTCTCTTTGATATGAGTTCACAGGGCTTAGATGGGGGAGTTGAATTAGGCTACCCCCACCATAGAAAATTTACGACATCAAAGCAAGAATATCAATAGGCTGGCTCATGCTCGAAAAGTTAAAAATATTTGAAAACATAACTACGGTATTTCCAATCACCCCCCCAAAAAAAAAAAATAATAATAAAAATAATAATGTTTCGGTGTTTAAAATCATATAACTCAATCTCGATCAACTAACCACATTACTAAATCATTGATAGTTGTATTTAACAGAAGTTCAACAATTTGCAGATAGAATTTCTCTGCTTGAAGTTTTTCCGAGACAAATTATTTTCAAATATCAATAAATTATGCAGGAAAATGTGGTAATTCATTTTCTTTTCTTTTCTTTTTTTTACCAGAAATTAACTTTAGGTAGAAAAAAAGTGCTTTGTCATACATTTAAGTCCATTTGCATTAAAAAAGAAACACAAAAACGATTTCACATAAACAATTAACGATAGCATTCTGTTAAAAAAATATTTTCCCTATCTTCAATGAGAGGAGAAGAACCAAATCTTTTCCGTCTACGGTATCCATTTTGACGGTGCCAAAAGAACAAATAGTATAGGACACGCGTGCTATATTTTATGCGACCCGCCATGTCTGTATAGCGTGCAGAGAAGAGCGAATATCGTATACTTCTATGTGAATTCAGCCTAAGGTTACGATCCAATTTCAATTAAATTGTAATAAAATTTGATATGAACATTCCAGCTTATAAAATCTTAACAATGTTCTGAATAGTCGTATGAATATCAAAATTGAAATCCCAGTTTATCTATTCTCTCTTTACCGGCCAAGCTACCTGGGTATATAAGGCCTTGGAGTGGTTCAGGAGCTACCTACTTAACAGACAACAATACGTGTTTGTTAAAGATCATAACTCCAATTTGAAATATGTTAACTGTGGAGTCCCCCAGGGTAGCTTATTGGGCCCACTTCTTTTCACAATTTATATAAATGATTTCTGTAGATCATCCAAAATATTATCCCTCATCTTGTTTGCAGATGATTCGACCTTATTTTTTTCTCATCAGAATCCACAAACTTTAGTTGATGTTATTAATTCTGAACTTAATAATGTTACTGAGTGGATAAGAGCCAATCGATTATCTTTGAACCTTAACAAAACAAAATACATGTTGTTTAGTAATTCCATAGACAAGTTACCGATGAACATTATATTTGATAATACCCCATTAGAAATGGTACCTTACACCAAATTTCTTGGAATAACAGTTGACAATAAACTTTCTTGGAAAAATCATATTGAAAATATATCCAAAATAATTTCACGAAATATTGGTATTATTAATAGGCTAAAATTTTGCATTCCCTCCACATCATTAATCATGCTCTACTCATCCTTAATCTTGCCTTATTTGAACTATGGGATTCTTATTTGGGGTGATACCCATCAATATTTATTAGATAAATTGTTGCTTTTGCAAAAGAAAGCACTTCGTATTATTCATAGTACATGTTTCCGTTCTCATACGGACCCACTTTTTCTAGAAAGTAAACTGTTGAAAGTCAAAGACCTGTATTTACTACAGTTAGGGCACTTCATGTATAGTTATAATAATAATGCACTTCCCCATATTTTTGATGCCATGTTCCCAAAAAATCAATTTTATCATAACTACCCCACGAGACACTCTGACGAACTTCACATCCCACTTTACAGAACTTTACTGGCCAAAAATACATTCTTATTCAACGGTCCTAAATTCTGGAACTCACTCGCTAATAATGTTAAAGACAGTGTCTCCTTGAATTCATTCAAACGTAAACTCAAACGTATCCTGCTTAATTCCTATAATTCTTCTCAACGGAACTAACACTTCATTATCTTGATTATAATCCTTACATTTTTCACTTTTATTTTATCTTTTTTCATCTATATTGTCCAGTCCTTTGTTATTTCACCAGATCAAGCTGGTTCATGGTCAGCCCTTTCCCATTCTTAGTTTTACTCCTTTTTAAAAACTAGTTGTCTTGTACTGTCCTGTCTCTTGTTTTGTCTTGTCTTCTACGTCTTGTCATCCCCTCTCTCTGTTTTTTCCTGTCTTGCGCAACATATCCTTTACAACGAAGACCTCTTTGTGTGAAAAGCTTTGCATTTGTTCAGTTTTTATGTTTCCGTCAATATGATTTCTTTTTCTCTTTTTCTTTCCTGTAATACATGCATGTACGCATATAGTAAGTCGACTATAATTTCTTCTTTTCCAAGGGGGATCCACAATTTTACAAGCTTTGCTTTTTAGTGGATCCCCCTCATTTCCATATCCATTTATGCTCTATATTATACTGTGTTTTTTTTTACGAAGTAAGAATGCCCTTCTGTAAAATTGTATTTGATTTATATTGTTTTATATTACTTTGTATTATGTTTTGAATGGAAATGAAATAAAAGAATTGAATTGAATTGAAAATATAAGAAATGTAAACTTCTCAATAATAATAAAGATTACAAAGGATAAGGAATAGAAAGAAAATTAAAATACACAATGTAATTCATAAAGCATTAACTATATGACCTATAAATTAAAAATTATTTTTTCATTTGTTATTTACAATCACTGTTCCTTCTATTATAAAATGATCAGCATCATAATTTTCGTAACTATTAATTACTATTACTTATACTGATAGTAAACTACTGCAACTACCATTAATATTGTACACTGTAAAAATATATTGGGTAGAATTTTTATCACCATGAAGGCAATTATGTGTCTAACCAATTTGGGGCAGTATTTTACCCAATGCGGGAAGCATAATAGTATAGTAAGGTTTAGAAATAAACATAAGCAGCAATTACTTTACAATGGGCAAAATTTTCATCACACTGGATAGATAAAAATGCCCCAAAAAATGACCAATGTTGGTTGGACACATAATTACCAACATGGTGCACTTTTATCCAATATTTTTAGAGTGTATATCCTCTGGTATCATCAGGAGCAACTCCATTCCGAATCATCACTAATTTTCTCAGTCGTCACCATTTTATCAATGGTATAGATGTCAATAAAAAAAAATGATTAACACTGACGTATAATTTCGTCAAAAGCTAAACTAAAGGAATATTGCATAATTGCACTTAAATGATTAATCATGTATGTATATAATTTATACTCTGAAGTCAGAACCCATATACGTATGCATGTATTTGAATTCAGTGACAGCTTTGGCATGGTGAAAATTTAGATTTCAAGAAGAGCGTGACTGTGTATAGTCATTAATTATTGTATAACCTCTCAAACCCATAGCCCTAGAGCAGTTGAATGACAGTCGATTTTTTTTTTTGGGGGGGGGGGCGGGGCATGGCAGCAGCTAAGTTAAAGATTGCCAAAATGCACGAGTTGTTCTAGAAGAGTAAAGAAAACGTATAACAATATAATGATTATATCAGACTCCTCGCATAATTTTCCACCCATTTGAAAATATGTACACCAAAGAATAGATACTATTTCCCGATAGCCTAGGTGATACAAACAAATTATGTTGAGATCCGTTTGGGTTTTTAACAGACATAATGTATAACATTATCTCATCAGATTGCTTTACAATGAATTTTCATGCTGTTTTATACATTACAGTGATAAATTTAAGAGGTATGATTCACGTATTCATGGTTGTATACCATAATCTTGTGCGTGGAAATAAAGACAACTCTTATAGATATAGTTTGATAATTCACACTTCTCTACGGCTGAGAGAGAATGAAAACTGTACAGATATATAAGTACCTAACTAAGTGCAGGCGCTAAAATAATATCAATACAGTATGAACAATAACAGTTAGATCAAAGATCAGCAACAACAATATAACAACAACAAATAATAAAAATAATGATAATGATAATAATGATAATAATGATAATAATCATGATTATAAAACTAACAGAAATATTAACATTTAGAACAAGGAAGTTAATGATAAACCGTTGTAGCCTGTAACTACCCTCAGTACATATGTATTAATGATGCAGAAGATAATTAAAAAAAATAGTAATTTCTAGCAGCTATTGGAAGGGTTTGAAACTATTTTATCGATCATACATAGAATGACTTGCTCCTTTTCGTCAAAATTGATTTTCAAATGTCCTCCTCGTATCTATTCAGCCTTTATCCATTGCAATTTAATAACAGCGAATTATTGTTATTCACTTTAAAATAAACATGGTGCTATTCATACGCAATGTTTTTTTTTAATCATATCTTATACCTTATCTTTAATTCGTCTTCACATAATATGAGTAGTAAATGTGCTTTGATTTGATTATCATGGTGATTTCATTTTGTTTCTTTTTCTGGAGGACGAAAACGAAGGGCAACTATTTTATACAACGAGTACCCTGTTCAACATTTTCAATAAATATATACGATAAATAAAAATCACCTCATACATGTATTTATTCATTATTTATAAAAAAAATTATTTATACAGGATAAAGCATGATCAGCATAGCTGTTTTACATCATGGTCCTGATACAACAGGTTTTTTTTAATAATATAAAAATTATATCATCAGTTATGTATAAATAAACAATATTGCAATAAATATTTTATGTAACAAACTGACAATAAGAAATCCATAATAGAAAATGCAAGAAAACAATATATTACCATCACTACAAATTTATTTTTACATTACATAGATAGATTTCAATTCATGTAAATTACACAAATCAATTATAATACAAAACAAAACAAACAGCATATTAGCATCATTGCTCTGATTATAACTTGCTGAACAAAAATATCGTTATCACTATTTCAGTATATAATCTCGATAGAATTCGAGACACAGTACCTTATAATGACGTTATGACATATTTTATACTTTTTTTTATTTGTTAACGAAGCAACTTGCGATTGCATGTGATGATAGCCTGCTTGATACAATGCGTCGAGCACCCGATAGGAGGCCAAAGGTCTCATTTTTTTGACAGTCTTTGGTATATGACTCGACAGGGAGAGAACCAACCTCCCGTTCATTTTGGTTATATGGGCAATGTAACACTTGTCAGGTTCATGAAACTATATATATATATATATATATATATACATGTATATATATATATATATATATATATATATATATATATATATATATATATATATATATATATATATATATATATATATATACATGTATATATATATAATCACTACAATTTCATTTTTACATTACAAATATTGATTTCAATTCATGTGAGTTATACAAATCAATATTATAATACAAAAAATAAAACATATATATATATATATATATAGTCTTCTTCGGCATAATATATACATGTATATATATATATATATATATATATATATATATATATATATATATATATATATATATATATATATGTATATATATATATATATATAAAGAAGTGGCTGAATATGCCACAAGGTTCTTAAAGAAGTGGCTGAATATGCCACAAGGGGCAACACTTGCAATTGTTCACTGCCAACAAGGTATGGATATTCCGGGGTCCACCCGCCAGTCATAAGGACCACTGGTCATAATACCCGCTAGTTATAAGGACCGCTAGTCATAATAGTCATAAGGGTCGCTATTCATAAGGGGCTTTGTTCATAGAGGTCGCAAGTCATAATCAACGATGGGGTTCGCCATTCATAATCAAACAAGAGGGTCGCTAGTCATAATAAAGGAAGAGGGTCGCCAGTCATAAGGAGGAAAAGGGTTCGTTGATCATAAGGGTCGCCATTCATAATAGTGGATGAGGGTCGCCAGTCATAATAGTAGAAGGGGTTCGCCAGTCATAATGGTAGATGAGGGTCGCTATTCATAATAGTAGAAAGGGTTCGCCAATCATAATAATGGATGAGGGTCGCCAGTCATAATAGTAGAAGGGGTTCGCCAGTCATAATGGTAGATGAGGGTCGTTAGTCATAATAGTAGATGGGGTTCGCCAGTCATAATAATGGATGAGGGTCGCCAGTCATAATATTAGAAGGGGTTCGCCAGTCATAATGGCAGATGAGGGTCGCTAGTTATAATAGTAGATGGGGTTCGCCAGTCATAATAATAGATGAGGGTCGCCAGTCATAATATTAGAAGGGGTTCGCCAGTCATAATGGCAGATGAGGGTCGCTAGTCATAACAGTAGATGGGGTTCGCCAGTCATAATGGTAGATGAGGGTCGCTATTCATAATAGTAGAAAGGGTTCGCCAATTATAATAATGGATGAGGGTCGCCAGTCATAATAGTAGAAGGGGTTCGCCAGTCATAATGGTAGATGAGGGTCGTTAGTCATAATAGTAGATGGGGTTCGCCAGTCATAATAATGGATGAGGGTCGCCAGTCATAATACTAGAAGGGGTTCGCCAGTCATAATGGCAGATGAGGGTCGCTAGTCATAATAGTAGATGGGGTTCGCCAGTCATAATAATAGATGAGGGTCGCCAGTCATAATATTAGAAGGGGTTCGCCAGTCATAATGGCAGATGAGGGTCGCTAGTCATAATAGTAGATGGGGTTCGCCAGTCATAATGGTTGATGAGGGTCGCTATTCATAATAGTAGAAAGGGTTCGCCAGTCATAATAATGGATGAGGGTCGCCAGTCATAATAGTAGAAGGGGTTCGCCAGTCATAATGGTAGATGAGGGTCGTTAGTCATAATAGTAGATGGGGTTCGCCAGTCATAATAATGGATGAGGGTCGCCAGTCATAATATTAAAAGGGGTTCGCCAGTCATAATGGCAGATGAGGGTCGCTAGTCATAATAGTAGATGGGGTTCGCCAGTCATAATAATAGATGAGGGTCGCCAGTCATAATATTAGAAGGGGTTCGCCAGTCATAATGGCTGATGAGGGTCGCTAGTCGTAATAGTAGATGGGGTTCGCAAGTCATAATAATAGATGAGGGTCGTTAGTCATAATAGTAGATGGGGTTCGCCAGTCATAATAATGGATGAGGGTCGCCAGTCATAATATTAAAAGGGGTTCGCCAGTCATAATGGCAGATGAGGGTCGCTAGTCATAATAGTAGATGGGGTTCGCCAGTCATAATAATAGATGAGGGTCGCCAGTCATAATAATAGATGAGGGTCGCCAGTCATAATGGCTGATGAGGGTCGCCAGTCATAATATTAGAAGGGGTTCGCCTGACATAATGGCAGATGAGGGTCGCTAGTCATAACAGTAGATGGGGTTCGCCAGTCATAATAGTGGATGAGGGTCGCTGTTCATAATAGTAGAAAGGGTTCGCCAGTCATAATAATGGATGAGGGTCGCCAGTCATAATAGTAAAAGGGGTTCGCCAGTCATAATGGTAGATGAGGGTCGCTCGTCATAATAGTAGCTGGGGTTCGCCAGTCATAATGGTAGATGAGGGTCGCTATTCATAATAGTAGAAAGGGTTCGCCAATCATAATAATGGATGAGGGTCGCCAGTCATAATAGTAGAAGGGGTTCGCCAGTCATAATGGTAGATGAGGGTCGTTAGTCATAATAGTAGATGGGGTTCGCCAGTCATAATAATGGATGAGGGTCGCCAGTCATAATATTAGAAGGGGTTCGCCAGTCATAATGGCAGATGAGGGTCGCTAGTTATAATAGTAGATGGGGTTCGCCAGTCATAATAATAGATGAGGGTCGCCAGTCATAATATTAGAAGGGGTTCGCCAGTCATAATGGCAGATGAGGGTCGCTAGTCATAACAGTAGATGGGGTTCGCCAGTCATAATAATAGATGAGGGTCGCCAGTCATAATATTAGAAGGGGTTCGCCAGTCATAATGGCAGATGAGGGTCGCTAGTCATAATAGTAGATGGGGTTCGCCAGTCATAATGGTAGATGAGGGTCGCTATTCATAATAGTAGAAAGGGTTCGCCAGTCATAATAATGGATGAGGGTCGCCAGTCATAATAGTAGAAGGGGTTCGCCAGTCATAATGGTAGATGAGGGTCGTTAGTCATAATAGTAGATGGGGTTCGCCAGTCATAATAATAGATGAGGGTCGCCAGTCATAATATTAGAAGGGGTTCGCCAGTCATAATGGCAGATGAGGGTCGCTAGTCATAATAGTAGATGGGGTTCGCCAGTCATAATAGTGGATGAGGGTCGCTATTCATAATAGTAAAAAAGGGTTCGCCAGTTATAATAATGGATGAGGGTCGCCAGTCATAATATTAAAAGGGGTTCGCTAGTCATAATGGTAGATGAGGGTCGCTATTTATAATAGTAGAAAGGGTTCGCCAGTCATAATAATGGATGAGGGTCGCCAGTCATAATAGTAGAAGGGGTTCGCCAGTCATAATTGTAGATGAGGGTCGTTAGTCATAATAGTAGATGGGGTTCGCCAGTCATAATAATGGATGAGGGTCGCCAGTCATAATATTAGAAGGGGTTCGCCAGTCATAATGGCAGATGAGGGTCGCTAGTCATAATAGTAGATGGGGTTCGCCAGTCATAATAATAGATGAGGGTCGCCAGTCATAATATTAGAAGGGGTTCGCCAGTCATAATGGCAGATGAGGGTCGCTAGTCGTAATAGTAGATGGGGTTCGCAAGTCGTAATAATAGATGAGGGTCGCCAGTCATAATAGTAGATGGGGTTCGCCAGTCATAATAGTGGATGAGGGTCGCTATTCATAATAGTAGAAAGGATTCGCCAGTCATAATAATGGATGAGGGTCGCTAGTCGTAATAGTAGAAGGGGTTCGCCTGACATAATGGCAGATGAGGGTCGCTAGTCATAATAGTAGATGGGGTTCGCCAGTCATAATAGTGGATGAGGGTCGCTATTCATAATAGTAGAAAGGATTCGCCAGTCATAATAATGGATGAGGGTCGCCAGTCATAATATTAAAAGGGGTTCGCCAGTCATAATGGTAGATGAGGGTCGCTCGTCATAATAGTAGCTGGGGTTCGCCAGTCATAATAATGGATGAGGGTCGCCATTCACTATCAAACAAGAGGGTCGCTAGTCATAATAAAGGAAGAGGGTCGCCAGTCATAAGGAGGAAAAGGGTTCGTTGATCATAAGGGTCGCCATTCATAATAGTGGATGAGGGTCACCAGTCATAATAGTAGAAGGGGTTCGCCAGTCATAATGGTAGATGAGGGTCGCTATTCATAATAGTAGAAATGGTTCGCCAGTCATAATAATGGATGAGGGTCTCTAGTCATAATATTAGAAGGGGTTCGCCAGTCATAATGGCAGATGAGGGTCGCTACTCATAATAGTAGAAGGGGTTCGCCAGTCATAATAGTGGATGAGGGTCGCTATTCATAATAATAGTAGATGGGGTTCGCCAGTCATAATAATGGATGAGGGTCGCCAGTCATAATATTAGAAGGGGTTCGCCAGTCATAATGGCAGATGAGGGTCGCTAGTCATAATAGTAGAAGGGGTTCGCCAGTCATAATGGTAGATGAGGGTCGTTAGTCATAATAGTAGATGGGGTTCGCCAGTCATAATAATGGATGAGGGTCGCCAGTCATAATAGTAGAAGGGGTTCGCCAGTCATAATGGTAGATGAGGGTCGTTAGTCATAATAGTAGATGGGGCTCGCCAGTCATAATAATGGATGAGGGTCGCCAGTCATAATATTAGAAGGGGTTTGCCAGTCATAATGGCAGATGAGGGTCGCTAGTCATAATAGTAGATGGGGTTCGCCAGTCATAATAATAGATGAGGGTCGCCAGTCATAATATTAGAAGGGGTTCGCCAGTCATAATGGCAGATGAGGGTCGCTAGTCATAATAGTAGATGGGGTTCGCCAGTCATAATAGTGGATGAGGGTCGCTATTCTTAATAGTAGAAAGGGTTCGCCAGTCATAATAATGGATGAGGGTCGCCAGTCATAATATTAAAAGGAGTTCGCCAGTCATAATGGTAGAAGAGGGTCGCTATATAGTCATAATAGTAGATGGGGTTCGCCAGTCATAATGGTAGATAAGGGTCGCTATTCATAATAGTAGAAAGGGTTCGCTAGTCATAATAATAGATGAGGGTCGCCAGTCATAATAGTTGAAGGGGTACGCCAGTCATAATGGTAGATGAGGGTCGCTATTCATAATAATAGAAAGGGTTCGTCAGTCATAATAATGGATGAGGGTCGCCAGTCATAATAGTAGAAGGGGTTCGCCAGTCATAATGGTAGATGAGGGTCGCTAGTCATAATAGTAGATGGGGTTCGCCAGTCATAATGGTGGATAAGGGTCGCTATTCATAATAGTAGAAAGGGTTCGCCAGTCATAATAATGGTCGCCAGTCATAATAGGAGAAAGGGTTCGCCAGTCATAATGGTAGATGAGGGTCGCTAGTCATAATAGTAGATGGGGTTCGCCAGTCATAATGGTGGATAAGGGTCGCTATTCATAATAGTAGAAAGGGTTCGCCAGTCATAATAATGGTCGCCAGTCATAATAGGAGAAAGGGTTCGCCAGTCATAATGGTAGATGAGGGTCGCTAGTCATAATAGTAGATGGGGTTCGCCAGTCATAATAATGGATGAGGGTCGCCAGTCATAATAGTACATTGTAAAAAATAAGGTGCTAATTTAGCGCTTACAGTGATTGTATAGTGATTGCACTGGGAGTGTTGGTTTTCTAGTTTAAATTTGAACTAGAAAATCAGCACTAGTAGTACAGTCACTATACAAGCACTGTAAGTGCTGAATTAGCAATTAATTTTTACAGTGTAGTAGGGTTTGCTAGTCATAATAGTAGATGAGGGTCGCTAGTCTTATTAGTAGAAGAGGGTCGCTAACCATGATAGTGGAAGGGGTTCGCCTGTCAGTAGAAGGGAACTTTGCTACATAATAGCTGAGGTGGGCGCAAAGCGTGAGAACACAAAAAATGTGATTTTCAAGCCTAATATGTATTATATTGTAGTTCAAAAAGGGTATTTAATTTCGAATAAGAGCACATTTTTATTTTGAAAAATGGGATTTTTTTTTAAATCATAACCAGCAGGAGCTATTAAAAATGACACCCTTTAGAAAGATAAATTATCTCATGTTATTGACATTACTTTTGTGACCATCCTGAAATGTTTTGTTGGACTTCAAGAACAGTATTTAGTTTTGAAAAAAGAGCACATTTCATTTTGCCAAAAGGCTTTTTCCTTTTGAAAAAGGGCATTTTTTTTTACCTACGGCGATTTTTTTTTCATCATAACCAGCAGAAGTTGTTAGAAATGACACCCTCCCCTAAAAAAAAATCAAATTATCTTTAGGCGAAAAGGTGTAGATTGTGAATGATTCCAATAACAAGGAAATCTTCTTTGAATATATGCATTTAAGATAGTGTTGACCTAAACCTGTACCACAGTATTTTCTAAAAGCCTTTTTTTTAATAGAGGTTTTTTTTAAGAAAAATGTCTTTTCTATCTATATTATACTTTTTTTTAGTTGATGTTGAATATGATATGAGCATGAAATTATTCCTTCATATTATATATTTCATTTTTTGAAAAGGAAAAAAAAAAATATTCATTGTTTACAGGACACTCATTTTGTAAAGGATTTGGAAGAAAGCATCTTAAAGGAGTGGGAGGAAGGTTTTTTTCTCATATATATCATCTAATGCAATGCTATATTATTTGATAAAAACATACAACTTGTTATTAAGAGAGTAAAATGCGACACTGATGGAAAGTATGTTCCTTATTTCATTGATTTCATTGTATGGGCAAAATGACCCTAAATTTTTTAGATGTATTGAAAGTATCTTATTGGACTATGATGATCCTCATAAAATCCTATGTGGTGATTGGAACCTGGTCCAAAGTTTTGAGTCAGTGAGTTAATTTAGTTGATCCATGGCGTCAGTTAAATCCAAATCCAAAATGTTATACTTGGAGACAGCCCACACCATTGAAGCAAAGTAGAAAACATTATTTTTTTGATATCTTCAGATATTATTTCTTTGGTTAGAAAATGTGATATTTTTATTTTTTTTTTATTTTTTTTTTTTTAAACAAGTGCACACCTAGTTACCAATAATGCATACAGCATTTCCATTTATTTGAAAGCAGGATAAAAGAGCATTGTAGATTAAATGCCTTGCTCACGGGCATAGCTGCTGCGGCCGGGGATTGAACCCCGGACTTTCCATGTATAGCCAGGCGCCTTAGACCACTCGGCCACGGCACCTCCACGATATCCTAAATATTGATTTAGGATATCGTACCGATCACACAATGATCAGTTTAGAGATTGTGTTAGCTAAATGTTTTTACAGTATCTTGATATTGTCTTCATGGTAAAGCTTTTGAAACTGTTAGAAAAGAGAAACTCAGATTTATTATTGATTATCAGTTGTTTTTTTATACACTGTTCATAGGCGGATCTAGGGGGTCCGAGGGGCCCACCCCCCCCCCCATTGGCGGAGCAAAAATATTAAAAGGGGGGAAGAAAGAAAGAAAGAAAGAGAGAAAAAAAAAGAAAAAGAAGGGAAAAGAGAGGAGAAAAAAGAAGGGGAAACACAAGAAGAGGAAGACGAGTGAATAAAATAAGATGAGGGGAAGCCTAGGAAAATGATTTTTAAAATCCTTAATGTCACTATAAAAAAAAATCTCTTGCGCTTCTCGCTTGCATTGCATGTAAGGTGATTTACATATCAATATGGAGATTGAAATATTAAAATTTGAAGTCAACATAGAAAACATATTTCAGCTCAGAAATCGTACTTTCATTATTTTGTTTGATTTACAAAGTGATTTTTAAAAAGTGCTCAGCAAAACTTTTTGTTTTATGGTCTGAATTTTTAAAAATTTCGGCTCGCGATTATAGCTCGCATTGATTGTTGAAAATCTATCAACTCATGCATCTTCTTCATAAATCATAAATACAAAAGTGCTTTAAATGTATAGTTTTCAGGTCATAATATTAATAGATTTCACGCTCTCACATTAGGCTTATTAGGTTAATAAATAAGATATTAATTTAAGAATCAAATTGTCCCTTTTTTTCTTATAGTCATAATTTTCATATGATGACACAATGCTCTTGGAATGTCCTGGTCCTATGTCAAAACTCAAAGTAATAATAATGAAACTTTTGAATGAAATTAAAATAATGAAACTCTTTTTTTTAAATCTCATCCATATCCACCTCACAATTTTTCCTACAAAGTGCTTGAAATACAGAGCTTAAATTGACCCTTTTCAGATCGGAATATCAAATGTTTTAAGCTCGCGCTTCGCGCTCACACTTTATCGATTTTAACGATGACAAAAGGTATTTAGAATGCCCACTCAGATTCTAGGTCTAAATCTGAAACACGCGCGCGTTTATTCAGATACGCAGCTTGTTCTCTGTATAAATCATTATCCAGTTTTATTCCACAATATAAAAAAAATTGTGCTCGCGCTTTGCGCTCAATGTAGAAAGATATCCAATTACTCATCCTTTTCATGATTTACAAAACATGAATGGAGTGTCCCGTTTTTAGGTGTAAACAGCGGCGTAACAGGGGTCGGTGGCCAAGGGGAGGGGGGGGGGGCAAGAGACAAAAATTTCCCGGTCATATCATGGAATAAACAGGCGCAATGGTGTAATTAGGCGACGATTTCGAAAGGGCAAGACATTGTGTATCAGGCAGAATTTATCTTTTAACCCTATCTAGGCCGGGGTATTTTGGGAGTTCCTATGGCCGGGGGGCGCGTTTCCGTTTTACACCCTGGCGAAGGCATTTTCCGGAAAAGTAGCCAAAAAGCGACTAGTGAAGAGTCTACGTCTACGTTTGTTTACATTATCAGCTGGGCGCGCGATCCAAAGTCCGCACCGAAGTTATCCACAGAACATAGATATGCCGTAGAACTTACCGTACTTGCAAATGCGCTGAGCCTATACTTTCCAGGTTCAATACGAATGTTTGCCTTGATCATTTGCCTTGCCGATTTGCTGATGTCTGTTTTCTCTCTATCTGTCTATATATCTAGGATGGGGGGTCGGGTGTCCGGACACTTTATAATTTTGAAGCCTTCTTTTTTGTCTTTGGATTACACTAAAAATATGAATTCAATAGATGTAATCATCTTCTATTTTGTTCTCTACAATATTTCCTAACATTTTGTACCAGAAATTGATGAAACTTCACTTGTAAATTTTTCCAAATGACTTTCTAAAATTGATCGTCCGTACACACGACCTGTCCGGACACACAACAACTGGGTATATCTCTCAAATTCTATCTCTATCTATCTATGTAACTGCAGTATCTATCTAATAATCTTCTGTCTCTCTCATTCTTTATCTAACATCTATCTATCTCAAATTCTCTATCTCTCTCTATCTATCCATCCATCTGTCTGTCTTTCTCTATTTCTCTCTCTCTACGTACCTATGTAACTACAGTATCTATCTGTTAATTTGTCGCTCTTCTCTCTCATTCTTGATGTATCTGACATCTATCTATCTCTCAAATTCTCTATCTATATCTATCTATCTATCCATCTGTCTGTCTTTCTCTTATTCTCTCTATCTAACTATTTATCTATCTATTTTTTTAACTTATCTATCTGTCTTTGCTAATATTCTTTGTCTCTCTCCCTCTTTATCTATCTATAACATCTATCTATCCATCTGTCTGTCTTTCTCTATTTCTCTCTATCTATATATCTATCTATGTATCTATCTATCTGTTAATTTGTCTATCTTCTCTGTCTCTCTCATTCTTTATCTTAACATCTATCTATCTATCTGTCTCTCAAATTATCTCTCTCTCTATCTATCTATCCTTCTCTCTCTCTCTCCCCCTCTCCCTCTATATATCGACCTCTCTGTCTCTCTCTCTCTCATTTATCTATCTATCCATCCATCTCTCCCTCTTTCTCTCTTTCTATCTATCTATCCACCTCTCTCTCTCTCCCTCTCTATTTCTATCTATCTATCTATCTATCTGTCTGTCTATCTTGTCTCTATCTATTTATCAGTCTTCTATATCTTTCGGCAGCTTCTAAGTGTATCAATCCATCAAATTCAATTTGTCTTTCCATTATAAGTATCTGTTTATTTTGATTTTGTCTGTCATTCTATTCATTTAGTTAATAATTTATTTAAAAAAAAAACTATCATAAACAACGCGACTGCAAAAGCATGTTCGGATTTCACTCCTGACTGCCGCTCTCTCTGTACATGAAGTGCCGAGGAACTCTGTGCTCTGATCAGTAACTGTGCAAATTGCATGCGGTGGTGGACTCGCCTGTGTCGCACGCTGCATGCAACCAGCGACGTGTGTAGACTCTTCACTAGTCGCTTTTTGGCTACTTTTCCGGAAAATGCCTTCGCCAGGGTGTAAAACGGAAACGCGCGGCCGGGGGGGGGGGGGGGGGGGCCTCCCAGGCCCCCCTAAGATCTCGGCCGTCGACCGCGCGATCGCGCCGAAAATTGGCACGCGGGTTGCCTGGGGCATAATCTACAAGATTGTATAGTAATTTATTTCATGCGAATCGCTATTAAGTGATTATGCTAATTTATGCGTAATTAGTATGCGAAATCATACTTTTCCCTCTAACTCCCTAAATAAAGCTCTAAATGTACTAATTTTTGGTATAGAAACTCTTTGTGGTGTCCTTAGCAAGCGTACATGAAAAAAATTGTGATATCAAATCATTTTCTTATGTATTATATTGTTTTTTGCAATTTCTTATGTATTTCTTTGTTTTTTGGGCCTTTTGTTTTTCATTGTTTTTTCAATGAAATTTGTTGGGGACTCTTCTGTGATCATTAAAAGCATAAAATGAATACATTTAGACTAGAAAAACAATAAATAATCATACATTTATGAATTTTGGTTGAAAACACAATTTGCATTGACTTTGTACACGAAATCACGTTTTTGAGCAATTTTCGGTCTGACATGCACTTACATAATGTTGCGTAATTTCGGAACCACGTACCCGGGTGATGCAAAATTGGTCTCAAAAGTTGCGCAAGACTTGAAAGTAAAAAGTCAGCGAGCGGTGCGGTCAAAAAATTTCGCACGGCGAAAATATCGCGCGATTCGTTGAGGGTGGGGGGGCCTCCGAGGCCCCCCCCGGCCTAGATAGGGTTAAAAAAAGTTGCGAGAGAGCGATGCGAGCGAGCAAAAATTTTGACATTGTTAATACAAAAATCCAATTTTGTGATAGATTTTGACATGATATCCAGAGAATATATTTCACTCTTCTCTCTTTCCATCCCTTTTTTGTGATCTGTACGCCACTGTTAACAGGATTATTTGCGGCAGTAGCGTGCAGAGTAAAGAAAACCAAAATCAAGGGGCGCAGTATGGCGCATGTGCTAAAAAAGCTGCTTAATATAAGTCCCGAGCGAGCGAAGCGAGAAAAAAATCACCTTTTCATGAGAATCTAAATTTGAGATATCTTTTTTTACATGGTAAAACTTTTGGGGACCATGGCCCAACCCTTCCATACTCATATACGGCAGTGCTATGCGTTTGGGGTCTGCGGCGTAGCCCCCGGAACTTCTTGATATCAAAGCCATTTAAACCTCGCAGATTGCCGCTATTTAATCAAATTGCGGGTATATACAGAATATAGCTTTTACACAACACATTTATTCAACCCAGTTGAACCAAATATTTTGAGGGGGCAAAACATAGCAATGTGGGGGGAAGTCGCCAGCGAGCAAGCGAGCTGGAAAAAAATGCCTATTGAAATTAAATTCTAATTATGTGATAGATTTCTCCATTATATTCAGCAAATAACACATTTAATTGTTTCCATTCATTTCATTATACGTTGTCTCCCATAAATTCTTTAATTTCCTCTTGGGTGTTGAACCAAGACCCCCCCCCTGCGCCTGTACGCCAGTGATTGAAAGTAAAGCTTAATGTAGGAAGGGTCCCTAAAGGGGGGGGGGCGTAATAGAGCCATTTGAAGGTCATAGATGAAGAGCCCCTACTGCTTGGGGTCTGGGGCAAAGCCCCGGTAGCTTTTTTTGCATAAAATTTAGCAAGCTAATAGCACAATGTTGTATGCAGTTCCTCTTTCTTCTCGCTCTTTATTTTCTATCCTCGTCAGCCCGGTCGTGTTATTAAGTTTTTATTTCTTGTCCCTTTTCTTTATTTTCCAATTTAGCTTTTGACTAATTCCATTCTACCTTCATTTCCTGCTATTGTTTGCCATCTTTTAATTTATTTCCCATCATGCTATTGCACTATATAGGTCTATTTCAGAATGATTTGTTCTTTCTCAAATGTTTTTCTTTCGTTCTTCCCGCTTTCCTTCCTTTTCCATTTCAAAAAATATATTTTTCCTTGTTTTCTTTTTAATATATTATATTAACAATTTCTGCTCGCGCTTTGCGCTCGCTATATTAAAGGAAACCAAAACCCAAGAAGAAAAGCAATTTCACTTGAAAGAGTAAAATGAAAGGATCAATTTAAAAAAAGTTTCATCAAAATCGGTTATGAAATAAGCAAGTTATGGGAGTTTGAAAACTCTTGTTGTACTTTCTAAGGGCATCCTTAAATTGGCAAACGTGCTTCAATATGGCTGATTTTGTGGACAACTCTCCATTTGTTTTGTACACAAATTTTCAGATTTTCCTCATTATCTTTCAAGTTGCATCTTGCCTCCTTCTGAGCACAACATATGTCATGGGAAAATATAATCCACACCATATATGTCAAGGTCAGGAGGTGATAATGTGAAATATGTAAAATAAAGGGGAAAATCTGAAAATATGTGTACAAAACAAATGGAGAGTTGTCCACAAAATCAGCCATTCAGTCAATTCTGCTCGCGCTTCACGTTCGTAGTAGTTATTTGCATGCACATCTTTTTCAGAAAAAATACAAAGGATTTCCAAAAAATTAGCTCGCGCTTCGCGCTCACATTATATAAATAAAGATGATATTGTCTATAAATGTTCATTCATAGGAATAAAGCTAAGAAGTGAGTATTAGGATTACCCCTTCAAAGAAACCAAAAATTATCTTCGAGTGGCCGATCGGGGAAAATATGTCTGAAAAAAATTCCGCCCCCCCCCCTATTCAACATTTGTTGAATTGATTCATGATAATGGTACAGTATTGCAAGAACAAACAGACATCTTAAGAGAAATTGGGTCATATAATGAACAGTTATATAAATATAAATATCATGGAAATAGTGATGCTGAAGAACTTTTTTTATCTTATTAGAGAAGAGAGTTTCCATAGTCTTACAGAGGAAAACGATTCTTCTTTAGGAGAAATATCTTACAGTGAAGTTGATTTTGCATTAAAAAAATATGAAAAATAATAAGCCTCCTGGACGAGATGGATTTACAACTGATTTTTTTAAAGCATTCTTTCAGGACTTAGGTATATTCTTGGTACGAAGTATGAATTTTGCTTATATTTCTGGAAAATTATCCATCTCACAAACAATAATGGCTTGATAACATTAATTCCTTAAGGTGACAAAGTAAGACATTTCATCAAAAATTGGAGATCAGTTTCATTGTTGAATGTTGTTTGTAAACTGTTGTAAAGTTGTATTGCTCACAGACTTTAAAAAGTATTACCATATAATTATTCATGTTAATCAATCAGGATTCTTGTCTGGACGATTTATTGGTGAAAATAGGAAAATTTTGTATTATTTAATTGTGTATATGGAGAAGAAACATATTCCTGATTTCTGATTTTTCATGATTTTTTGTTTAAAACGCTTTCCATTTTTAAATTTGGCAAATCTTTCATGACATGAATAAAAATACTTGATCAGAATGCATTTTCTAGTGTTATAGTCAATGGGCAAATGACATTAAGATTCGTTTTTGTTAAGCGCTAGAAGTCTTGGGTTGTTAATTCGAAATTCACACTCTGCCAAACGAATTTATGTTGGCTTAAAAGAATACAAAGTTCTTTAAAATGCGGATGACACAGTTTATTTCTCAATGGTGCAGCTGCCAGATTCTGTAATGTACTAAATATTTTGGAATCATTTGCTAAATGTAGTGGGTTGAAGGTCAATACGCAAAATCTACCATATACCTCAGCTACCATTTTGACTGGCGAATCCCTTCTACTATTATGAAAATCGACCCCCATCTACTATTATGACTGGCGAACCCTTTCTTCTATTATGACTGGCGACCCCAATCCATTATTATGATTGGCGAACCCTTTCTACTATTATGAATAGCGACCCTCATCTACCATTATGACTGGCGAACCCCTTCTACTGTTGACTGGCGAACCCCTTTTAGTATTATGACTGGTGACCCTCATCCATTATTATGACTGGCGAACCCTTTCTGCTATTATGAATAGCGACCCTCATCTACCATTATGACTGGCGAACCCCTTCTACTTTTATGAATAGCGACCCTAATCTACCATTATGACTGGCGAACCCCTTCTACTTTTATGACGGGCGAACCCCTTTTAGTATTTTGACTGGCGACCCTCATCCATTTTTATGACTGGCGAACCCATTCTCCTATTATGAATAGCGACTCTCATCTACCATTATGACTGGCGAACCCCTTCTACTATTATGAATAGCGACTCTCATCTACCATTATGACTGGCGAACCCCTTTTACTATTATGACTGGCGACCCTGATCTATTATTATGACTGGCGAACCCTTTCTACTATTATGAATAGCGACCCTCATCTACCATTATGACTGGCGAACCCCTTCTACTATTATGAATAGCGACCCTCATCTACCATTATGACTGGCGAACCCCTTCTACTATTATGAATAGCGACCCTCATCTACCATTATGACTGGCGAACCCCTTCTACTATTATGAATAGCGACCCTCATCTACCATTATGACTGGCGAACCCCTTCTACTTTTATGATTGGCGAACCCCTTTTAGTATTATGACTGGCGACCCTCATCCATTATTATGACTGGCGAACCCTTTCTCCTATTATGACTGGCGACCCTCATCCGTTATTATGACTGGCGACCCTCATCCATTATTATGACTGACGAACCCTTTCTCCTATTATGACTGGCGACCCTCATCTACCATTATGACTGGCGAACCCCTTCTACTATTATGAATAGCGACCCTCATCTACCATTATGACTGGCGAACCCCTTCTACTATTATGAATAGCGACCCTCATCTACCATTATGACTGGCGAACCCCTTTTAGTATTATGACTGGCGACCCTCATCCATTATTATGACTGGCGAACCCTTTCTCCTATTATGACTGGCGACCCTCATCCATTATTATGACTGGCGAACCCTTTCTACTATTATGAATAGCGACCCTCATCTACCATTATGACTTGCAAACCCCTTCTACTATTATGACTAGCGAACCCCTTTTAGTATTATGACTGGCGACCCTCATCCATTATTATGACTGGCGAACCCTTTCTCCTATTATGACTGGCGACCCTCATCCATTATTATGACTGGCGAACCCTTTCTACTATTATGAATAGCGACCCCCATCTACCATTATGACTTGCGAACCCCTTCTACCATTATGACTGGCGAACCCCTTCTACTTTTATGACTGGCGAACCCTTTTTAGTATTATGACTGGCGACCCTCATCCATTATTATGACTGGCGAACCCTTTCTCCTATTATGACTGGCGACCCTCATTCCTTATTATGACTGGCGAACCCTTTCTACTATTATGAATAGCGACCCTCATCTACCATTATGACTGGCGAACCCCTTCTACTATTATGAATAGCGACCCTCATCTACCATTATGACTGGCGAACCCCTTCTACTATTATGAATAGCGACCCTCATCTACCATTATGACTTGCGAACCCCTTCTACTATTATGACTGGCGAACCCCTTTTAGTATTATAACTGGCGACCCTCATCCATTATTATGACTGGCGAACCCTTTCTCCTATTATGACTGGCGACCCTCATCCATTATTATGACTGGCGACCCTCGTCCATTATTATGACTGGCGAACCCTTTCTACTATTATGAATAGCGATCCTCATCTACCATTATGACTTGCGAACCCCTTCTACCATTATGACTGGCGAACCCCTTCTACTTTTATGACTGGCGAACCCTTTTTAGTATTATGACTGGCGTCCCTCATCCATTATTATGACTGGCGAACCCTTTCTCCTATTATGACTGGCGACCCTCATTCCTTATTATGACTGGCGAACCCTTTCTACTATTATGAATAGCGACCCTCATCTACCATTATGACTGGCGAACCCCTTCTACTATTATGAATAGCGACTCTCATCTACCATTATGACTGGCGAACCCCTTTTACTATTATGACTGGCGACCCTGATCTATTATTATGACTGGCGAACCCTTTCTACTATTATGAATAGCGACCCTCATCTACCATTATGACTGGCGAACCCCTTCTACTATTATGAATAGCGACCCTCATCTACCATTATGACTGGCGAACCCCTTCTACTATTATGAATAGCGACCCTCATCTACCATTATGACTGGCGAACCCCTTCTACTATTATGAATAGCGACCCTCATCTACCATTATGACTGGCGAACCCCTTCTACTTTTATGATTGGCGAACCCCTTTTAGTATTATGACTGGCGACCCTCATCCATTATTATGACTGGCGAACCCTTTCTCCTATTATGACTGGCGACCCTCATCCGTTATTATGACTGGCGACCCTCATCCATTATTATGACTGACGAACCCTTTCTCCTATTATGACTGGCGACCCTCATCTACCATTATGACTGGCGAACCCCTTCTACTATTATGAATAGCGACCCTCATCTACCATTATGACTGGCGAACCCCTTCTACTATTATGAATAGCGACCCTCATCTACCATTATGACTGGCGAACCCCTTCTACTTTTATGACTGGCGAACCCCTTTTATTATTATGACTGGCGACCCTCATCCATTATTATGACTGGCGACCCTCATCCATTATTATGACTGGCGAACCCTTTCTACTATTATGAATAGCGACCCTCATCTACCATTATGACTTGCGAACCCCTTCTACAATTATGACTGGCGAACCCCTTTTATTATTATGA
Source organism: Lytechinus variegatus (assembly GCF_018143015.1). Taxonomy (NCBI): domain Eukaryota; kingdom Metazoa; phylum Echinodermata; class Echinoidea; order Temnopleuroida; family Toxopneustidae; genus Lytechinus; species Lytechinus variegatus. Next base: position 87,974,770 of record NC_054740.1, on the reverse strand, counting down.
CTGGCGACCCTCATGTATTATTATGACTGACGAACCCCTTCTACTATTATGACTGGCGACCCTCATCACCTATTATGACGGGCGACCCTTATGATTAATGTAGCCTCTTCCTTTTTATGACTAGCGACCCTTATCTAGTATTATGAATACCGACCCTCGTTGTTGATTATGACTAGCGATCCTTATGATCAATTACCCTTATGGTCCATTATGAATAGCGACCCTTATCTTGCATTATGAAAATCGGACCTTATGACCCATGGTCCTTATGACCTTATGACTAGCGACCCCTTTTGCCTATTATGACTAGCGAGCTTTTGGGTATAGGATTTTACACGTTATGACTAGCGGTCCTTATGACCAGTCAGTATTATGACTTATGGTCCTTATGACTGACGGGCTTATCCCGGATATTCCTACCATCTCCCAAGTCTATAGCGAATGTCATGCACAGACAGCAGCACATTGCCTTATTCGTGCTGATGAAAAAGTCAATGCCGCTATGACGGCATGTATAGTAAGAGAAGAATCTTACTCTAGGAAGTCGTATGGTAATAGAAGCTCCTTGGTAATACTGATGCTAGAGATATGGTAAACATTGCAATGAACACCACGCCTGATAGAAAATGGTCGAAAGTGAAATCAAATATCACATGTGCTGTTAAAAACAAATATCAAGATATATGGACCGATAAGGTTGAGGGATTGCTGCTCCAAGGTAAATTCTTGGAGCTCATGAGGCTTGAGCAGGAAGATCTCACCTGGAAAAGTATTATATACGACCTACCATCCAAAGTTCTTAGTTTTGCAGTCAGGTCATCTATTGACTGTCTCCCTACTTTCAGGAACCTTCAGAGATGGGGTAAAAAACTCTCGGCAAATTGCAAACTGTGTGGAAATAAACAGACCCTCCTGCATGTTCTAAATGGATGCAAAATCATGTTAGAACAAGGTCGATACACATGGAGACACAACAACATTTTGAATGCGATATACGAGTGTCTTCAGTCATCATTATCTGGAGATTACACTCTCCGAGTAGATCTTCCTGACAAAGCCAATCATCCCACAATTCCTATGAATATTCTACCGACTCCACTAAGACCCGATCTTGTTCTTTCATCTGTCCAAAATAAAGAAGTCATTGTTGTTGAGCTCACAGTTCCCTTCGAACAGAACATTGATTCACGTCATGTGAGCAAATGCAATAAGTATGCACCTCTAACTAATGACATTATTGACCAGGGATATTCATGCAAACTTTTCTGTATAGAAGTAGGTTCAAGAGGTTATGTGTCTAAGCAAAATAAAGTTAGAATCAAATCATTACTCAAAACGATGAAACTAGGGAAGAAAAACAAAGAGATGTTGAATAGAATAAGCAAGATGAGCATCATGACTAGCTATTCTTTGTTCCTTGCAAAAGACCAACCAACTTGGACCGAGCCCCCATTGCTCAGTGTCCCGGAAAACAACCAAAGCTAGCCTTCTTTATCTGCTTGATAATTTTGACCATTATAAAGATGAGTAACTCCACTTTTTTTTTCTCTCAAGATATAGGTATTTTGATCTCTAAATTATAATTTATATTCAGTGACGTTTATGAAACAATTACATGTATACTTACTGTCTAATAATAACATACATAGAATGTGAATCATTCAAACAATATATTTCATTAAATCAATGGATTATTAGTAATATCTATAACTTCCAAATGTCAATCAGAATAAACAATTTGAACTTTTTTTTTTTTTACATTTATTAGTCTATCTATTTTAAAACATCATAATTACAATAGTTCACATAATGGAAATATCATAACAAGATTCTATGAACTTGAATAAGTACGTTACACTGTTTTCGTTGTGGCGATGCGTACCTATATGTATATATATCTTTATCACAAAGTGATGGTTCCAATTTTGTATTTTCTTATTACTGTCTGGTCCCTCTGGTCCCTTCATCTCTCTTTCATTTCATTGAGACAGTCACCTTTCTTTTTCATTTAACATGCTTGTAACTTTCATCTTTCTTATGCAATGTAAATTATGTGTTAAATCTTACTATATGTATTGTACCTTATGAATTGTTCAATTAATATTATGTATTATCACCCTGCCTATTGCCAGTGAAGGGGAATTTGTCCCATAATCACTGGCAGAGGACCTGGGTTTATTGTAACTTCTCTATCTGACTATGAAATAAAGATGATTTATATATATATATATATATATATATATATATATATATATATATATATATATATATATATCGGGTTAATAGAAAGATGCCATACAACTCGTTGACAACAAAATTTATATGCTTTAAATTTCTTGTTTACCATTTCAGTTCAAGATTGGTGGAGCCCAGGTCGGACTAAAGATGTCCGACATAATATGTATCTCGGAGCGGGATTCCATTCTTTGTCGGTCGACTTCCATTATGCATTGGCTCGTGGTTCTGCAGTAACAAAGAGAATATTGAGGAATTCGAATTAAATACTGATCATTCAATGAAACACATTTTTAAAGTTAGGCCACTTCATGAAAATGGAATAGAGCATAATACAAATGACATGTTAAATTTGTGGCAAATTTCTCAGAGCAATTGCATATGAGGGAGCACTCGATGCCTTACAGTTTTATAGGCGTGTTGCTGCTGCTGACGGCGACGATAATTTTACAGCATAGCATTTTACAGCATTTTACACCATAATTATACGAGGTGTTTCAATTTCTTTCTTACACCTTGGTCAATGTTGGATTCCTCCGTGTACACTTTTAGAATTGCTCTTTTCATATACCATCGATACCTGATGATTCCGCCAGGCTATGTGAGAGGGATTTCACCCTCCCCTGGACAGCTCTCGTCATTCGATTTTGCTATTAATTGCACTATGTGTGAGATAAAGATTCACCTAGGAATGGCGTAATGCAGATGAAATTGTTTGATTATTTTATTCAATTAACATCGTTTGTTAGCTTTAACAGTCAGTAATTGTGCTTGTCTTTTCCTTTCATGAATTATGGACGTGACTGTTAGTTGATTGGTTTTAATAATGTGTTTTTCGAAAGCATGAAGCGCACCTGTCATTATTACAGGCTTGCTCCATATTTTCCATTCATTAAAAACCCAAGTAAAAAAAGAACAGAAGAAGAAAGAAAATCATGGTATTTACATGAATATGCAAATACAATCTCCAGAAATAAATGTGTGTTTTTTTTCTCCCCTGTTTACATAATACATAGGTCTATCATGCGTCATACACCTACAAAATCAGCCTAATAAATCAGGGGGGAGGCACTTTCATTGACGAGTGGATACCAAGCGCGACCAAAAAAATAACATGTTAAAAGGATTTCTTTTTCAAGATAGGGTACGTTTACGTACGTGACGTAATAAGGGTATCAAAAACACTAAAATAATGAAAAAAGGGTATCGATTTCGCTAGGAAAGCTACGTGTTTAGGGTCAGATTTGCTAGGGTATAAAAATACTAAAAAAATCTTTATAAAGGATGTACTTTTTGATCAAACAGTCAACACTACGTGTTTAAAGTCCGACTTCCCGAGTTGTGGGAGGTGGGGCCATACTAAACCCAATGATGCACTACAAAAACTCCGGTGTTGATTTAATGTCCACACCAGAGAAGTATTGAAACAACACCAGTTCGTAGTCAAACCAATGCTATTTCAATACTAATTGGTGGAGTATAAACACCTATCTAGTGTTAGACCAAAACCAAACTGGTGTTTTTTTAAAACATTTTTCTGGTGTGGGCATATGTAGATTCCGGTCTGGTGTTAAATCAACACCGGAGTTCTCAGCTCGCGCTTCGCGCTCGCATCATTTGGCTAATGAAATACGTATAGTCCTAGTTAATTCCTACAAAGAAACCTTAGAATGCTCCACTTCAGGTCCGAATCGTCTAAATTTTCAGCACGCGCTCGCAATATTTGATTAGTTAGATGTGCATGATAATCATGATTGCAATGACTACAAAAAGACTTTTTGTACACATAGTGTTTCATGTGTTCAGATATAATTCTAATAAAATAAGCAGGCGCTTGGCACTCGCGTTAGTTGACTATGGTGAGATATGCATACTCTTAATGGATTCCTAAAATATATTCCTTAAAATCTCGCTGTTTGGGGTCAAGATATACGAAAACTTCAGCTCGCGCTTTGCACTCGCATTGTTTAGCGAGACAGGTACCTATCATGATTACACAAATTGGATTATAATGTCCCTTTTTAGGTGTGAATATAAAAAAATTCAGCTCGCGCTTCGCGCTCGCATTATTTGGTCAGTGAGATACATTTCCGTTTAATGACATTGTCCTTAAAATGTCTTTTTAGGTCAGAATAACTGGCAACTGAGCGCGTTCACTGAGTGATTTAAACATTTTGCTGGTGCCCCCCCCCCATGCCGTGACCCACGGTACGCCACTGTGGACATATCAATGACAATTCCTTGCATATCTAAAAATATGATTGCAAAAATATGCCAAAATATTTCAGTCATCTCCTCACCCATCAACACGGATTTACGCCAGTGCCACCGCCCCAGCTGAAGAATTATTCATTTCAGCAGCTGAAAAGTTCAAAGCTTTCCCGGGATGGATCCTTATCACTTTCTAAATTTAAATTTTCACTTCAGATTCATTTTAGATTCAGATTTATTTATTTCACATCTCCTTAAAAATACACCCAAATACATAAATACAAATAAAATGCTTATACAACAGAACAGGTATTGACAAGTATATAGTGTTAAGTAGTCATAAACAAATAGTAAAATACAATGATCACAGTTGTACGGCGAATGTGAGGGAAAGAAAGCCAATGGCGTATCGAGGTCTATTCTCCTCCATTTATTTTTACATCATAAACTTTAATAAAGTAGGCATATACACAGCACAAACTGTGGTGTTAACCGGTGTACATAGAGGACCACACCAGCTATTTTACACCGGTGTTAAATTGGTGGTGTTAGTTTTACACCTATAGGTGTTTTATATTACAACACTGTTACATTTACACACTTTGGTGTTATGTTCAATCTCTAGGGTGTTATTTTAACACCTCAGGGTGTGGTCCTCTATCAACACCAATTGGTGTCAGTTTTCATACCACAGTTTTTACAGTGTACTAACAAAATGAGATGACTATGCGCTTTGTTGCAGGGAGTCGAGGCGTAATAAGCTAGCCCCCCCCCAAAAAAAAAATCAGGGACCGGAAATAGCATGTCCAGTGACAGGAAGGGGTATTTTTTTATATATATATAGATTAGGTCACTAAAAGCATAAACAAACACTTTTCTATATCTTTTCCTGATAAATAAGCACACCTACCGGCGAACGTCGAGTGGAATACGGCCTTGTCCGAAAATTATGACTGGGTCTCCTTTGCTGTCTGCTCTTGTATTTATTGAACAGAACTAAGTCCTTATCCATTGCATAATTCCAATATGGATAGTCCTTAGTTTCTTCTTGTTTACTGTGACGTACAATGGGTTTTCCTATTCACAAAAAATTAATCGTTTCAATCATAATTATTATTTTGAGGTGATAACAATCCCAATAACAATGATAATAGTAACATGTAAAGTACATACACTCTATTAAAACACCGAGTAAAATTTTACACAATATCAAGTAGAAAGGGAACATGCATTTTTGCTGGGTATTTCTTTCACCACATATTGGAAAAAATGCATGTTTTAAGGGTAAATTTCTACGCAACATTGCGTAAAATTTACAAAATATTTTTTACCAAACCAACATGCATGTTCCCATTTGTCGGGTAAACCTTTTTAGAGTTTGATAATAGCTTACAGTGGAAAAAGACAATGATGTCATCTAAAATGCGTCATCTTAATATAAGATGCTTGATTTGAGAAAGGCATGAATGATGGGCAACATACTGTCCACTGTACGTTGCCCTGGGTTGGTTAAGGATCATGGATTCTTCAATTTACAGTGATTACTTTGTGGCTTTGAATGTCAGTAAATATCATAATTTATAATCATTATATATACATGTATATATCAATATAATAAGTGTATCTTAATTAGTTTTTACCATATACCTCTATAATTATGTTATTTTCATTTCAATTTATCATTTGATAAGTTTTCTTTCAATATGATACTTGAAAAAAAATCGACATTAGATAAAGACCCGAATCACTCTTAATGAATCAATACTTAAAACGTGTCCCAATGTAAGGGTGATTAGTTTAAAACCAACCTCGTGATTCATCACTGTAGTCTCTGTGAGACGTAAAATATGTTGGTGCAAATTCGGACGGATCCTGGCTACTCTGGTACATCCTAATCATTCTATTTCTCACAGCAATCATAACCAAGGAGATAGTCACAATGATCAAGAAAAGTGCACTTGCTGTTGCTCCGACGATTATCCCAACACGGTTTGGCTCTGGTAGGGATGTGGCAAACATAAATCAGTAATGAAAATAATGACCAAAATATCATTGGTCACGGCTCTGTGAAATAGAATGTTATTCTTGTTTATTTAAACGGTCAAGTCCATCCCAACAATATGATTTAAAGGGAAAGAGATAATCAAACAAATATAGGGTTGACGATAATTCTTCAAAATCGAAAGAGGAATAAAAAGTTAAAGGAAGTTTCGCTTAATTTCCGGAACAGTTATGCGATCTGCTGTCCAATAAGATTTTAAATAATTTTTGTCTTTTGTAACCCATATACAGTATATTATTACAACTATTCACTCAGGGTCTATTTAAGACAATGATAATAAAGGAGCCCGGATAATTTTATGACTAATTCCAAACTAAAACAACACAGCCTCAATATGAAAGTATTAACTGTGCCCATGTAGATCCATAGTATGACACAGACGGTCAAAATTCGACTACACTCTATATTGGATAAAAATGCTCCATGAGGGTAATCATGTGTCCAACCAATATTGGGCATATCTTTTGGCCATTTCTATTTATCCAGTGTGATGAAAATTCTAAAATAATTGCTTCTTATTGTTTAACCTTACTGGACAATATTCTTCCCGCATTGGGTAAAATACTACCCCATATTATTACCCTCGTGCATATTTTCAAAGGATACGGATTTATAGCTCAGCATTTTTCAAAGAAACCAACATTTTGTCTTTATAAAAACACCATTTTTATTTTCCTCCTTAAAACAGGGAAACTCATTTTCTCAAGTCTTGATTTCATCGCTTTTCTTTTTTCAAATATCTTTCTTTACTGCTCATTTGGATGAGGACTAGGGTACTTGTGAAGCATTACAGAGGATATCCGATCTAATGGCAGTTGGATAAGGTAACACGTGGACCTGAACACCTGCTTAGATGAAGTATCATTCCAGTCCTGTTTCAAAACACAAGGACCTGATGAGTTTTCAATCAATTTTTTTTAAATAATTTTTATAAGTATAGTACTTTGTCAGATATCTATCACCCGATAGCTATTACAAATCCGAATCTTCCACAAAACATCCATTTTGTCATATGCAAGTGACTTTCGTGACATCGTTAACACAATAGGTAAAGGATGTACACATGACAAATCATATTCCTCGAAAAATATCAACATTCTATCAACCAATAACAGTTGAAACAGCAAAGCAAAAACTCACGTGCATTTGGTATTTCACAACGATCCCCCGTCCAATCATCCGTGCATCTGTGTACATAGTATAAGATACAAGTGATTTTAACTCCCATTGCTTGTTGACATACATAGTTTATTCTTTATCTAAAAAAACATGCTTAAAATGTCCAGTTTTTAGATCGGAATGTAAAAAATGAAATATTTGCTATATAATGGAAGATGCGTTAAACCAATTAATACATTTGAAAACAAATTTTATTATGCCACTTATTTCTAGAATGATGGAAAAAAGTCTCGCTGAAAAACTACATCAAAGCTCGATTATATAGGTATTCTTTTATATCAGACCTACAAAAATCAATTCAAGATGAACCCTAGATCCCCGCCTTTGCTGAATTTGATTCCTGCAATGAAATTTGTAGCAGCAGTCGTGGTGATGGTGATGGTATGGCAGTAATAGTAATAGTAATAGTAGTAGTAGTAGTAGTAATAGTAGTAGTAGAGTAGTAGTAGTAGTAGCAGCAGTAGTAGTAGTAGTAGTATAGTAGTAGTAGTAGAGTATAGTAGTAGTAGTAGTAGTAGTAGAGTAGTGGTAGTAGTAGTAGTAGTAGTATAGTAGAAGTAGTAGTAGAGTAGTAGTAGTAGTAGTAGTAGTAGTAGTAGTAGTAGTAGTAGTAATAGTAATCATAGTCGTGAACTAATATTCACGCCAGTTGTGGTACTAGTAGTCATAGTCGCGAGCTAAATTTATGTAGTTGTGATAATAGTATTTGTAGTGAGTTTTCTATGTTAATCTATAAATTTTGATTTAGAAGTGTAAAAGTAACAACATCCTACCTGCACATTGGCTCCGATCCATCATTTGTTATTGTACATATTCCATCGTTTTCACAGATGAGGCGTCCACATGGAACTGAACAAAGTTTGAGACAAGTTAACTGTTCAGTTAAAATTCGTAAACAATTATACCGGGTTTGAGAAAGTATAGTAGAAACATTTTTATCCGATCGTCTAATCCGTTGCATCACTAGACTAGCCCGGTATAGCCAGTCCATCTTGCGCTAAGCCCGAGTGATTGCATGGTTTTAAGTGGGACGCAAAATGATTAAAAATTTATATATTCTACTCTGATGTCACGAAATATTTTGATCTCCGATAAATTTCATTTTTCTATTGAAACTATGATTAGTCACGTTAAGGGCTCTCGACCAATCAAAACAGCAACAAATTTTCAGTAAGGGATATAACTCCATATACTCTAATAATTTTGTTCACATTATTCAATTAGGGGGATAAGCACTCTTGTTATAATATCCCGTTGTTCTATGAACATTCATTAAACATGTTAAAGACATGGTCACACCGCCCGAGCGTTGTTGGAGCGGTCGTGGAGCGGAGAGAAAAAAAAAATCATCACCGCTCGCTACCGTTCACCATTTTCGATTTCGATTGTTTTTTTTTTTTTTCGATTTCTCCCAAATTTTGCGAGCGAAATTCGACCCTCTCTCCCTACCGTTCCACGACCGCTCCAACAACGCTCGGGCGTGTGACCTGGGCCTGTAATAACACGTACAAAACCACAGTTAACGAGGGAGCATCGTACGAAATTAATATTAATGAGGGATTATTTTAGTTTCTAATGGATTAAAAAAAAATGGCTGAGCTTCGGGGGCCTGGTGGTGTCACATCTCGGAGAGAAATGACAATATTTATGACAAAAGTTATGACAGAGTTCCAGAATACCACCCCAGGCCTTTAACGAGTTCCATCACTGACCAATGGTACATTAGTTTTTGTGTCGAAGCCTAACTTGACTCACAGGGTCAATTTGCCAGAACACAAGGCAATTCAAGATTGTGTTTGGTAACCATGGTAACATGAATTATTTGATTTACCATGCACAATTATGTAAAATTTGAATTGACTCACAAGAAATGAAGAAGCTTGTACTTGAAGAAAGGTAGAGTCCTGAACCGGGATTGACCTCATCATTTGACGTTATTGCTTTTCTAAATATGTCAGTAGCCTCCTCAGCAGTCACACTCGATGATGAATCGTAAATAAGTACGAACGTGGCAATAACACTTCCAGGCCTAAATAATATGACTCTTGAAGCGATGAAACCTGATGTGTTTCTGAATATCATATCGAGCTTGAGAATACATGAAAAGGGAAAGAAACACGAAAAACAGCAGTCAATCAGAATAACCATATCAGAGTAAGTCATCAATTAGATATCATATGATTGTTAAGCTAATTGATTTGAACATTTTTAGTATTTCTCTAAAACACTGTACCGACCTGCCATATTCTAACCGATTTTATCATGAAATTATCTTTAAAAACAAGACTTTATATTTTGATTTGGACTGTAATAAGTCATCAGACAACCTAGTTCCTTTCGTCTTATTTATTTCCATTTATTTTTAGCGTCCCCATGATCACATATGTCGTTTAGTTCTCTGAACTTTCTACAAACCAATCAGAGCTCATCTTAAATATTTAACCATTAGTGTTCAGCTTAATTACATGTCACAAATTAAATCAGCCAATGAACATCAATATGAACTTAGTCATCGATTTCGCTAACTTCGTTATCTCATCATGATCAATAATTCCCACTTGCTCTTATAACACTGTCCAGTCAATACGTGTTAACATGAGTTCAGTGACTTTCCTTAATTTCTCTTGGGATTCATACTTTGGGACTTATCTAGACTTTACCTAGATTTTACTTATTTTTTGGATTATCATTTCTACGGAAGGATTCTATGCACCTTATATAGTTTTCACCGGGATTGTGTAATACCTGAACTTAACTTTCGCGGTTATCTAATCAGAGTCGTGACACTCCGAACTCTAGCCAGCTAGCGATAGTTTTTCAACAGTTATACCGTATTCATCGGACTGATCCAAATCAAGCATTGCCAACTCTGGTCCCTTCTTTATTTATGGTATTTGGGACCAAACGCCGTGCCACAAATTTCTTTCGATGAGTAACTTTAACTTTGCTAGGAATCATAGTCCACTGGCGGATCCAGCTGGGGGGTGGGGGCACGGGTCGGCCCGTGCCCTCCCCCCTTTGAGAGGCATAATTAAAATTTGTAATCTTAAAATGGCGTTAAAGCAGAAGTGTATCGCCACTTTTTTTTTGCTTGTCAAATTCTTTTCGTGGACGAAATATTATCCTAATTTTTTGGTTAAAAATCTTTTTAAATTTTATCTTTTTTATTTTTTGCTTTTTTGTTAAAATTTTCCTCGGGAAAATGTGCCCCCTGAAAAGTTCTGGATCAACCCCTGAATTAGTCTTCTAGAATTCTACAACACCATTGTTGCAGTTTGTTAAATAGTTCTTAAGGCACTTTACAACACGTTCTTCATTCTATTCTATTCTATTCATTTCCACTGATTATGATTCAAACTTACATAAAACATAAATATCAAGAAAAAGAACTAACGCATATTTTAACGAGTGTAGAGCAACATTCAATAAAATTTTCACATAGCTATTTCTATATCTCTGTTTATTTTACCTGTGCTTGAATTTCCTTTGCGGTGTCAATATAGCTTGTGGACGAATTATCCATTAGATCGTCAGTAAAATCAGCCACAATATCACCAATCCTTGCCAAAGTAACGTTTCCAGAGAGGATCCGACTTACTTTTTCAAGAAACAATAGTAGAAAGCAAAACAAAATATCAAGGACCCAAAAAAATCACATTATATACATGTAAAAAAAAGTCTTACAGAGAAATAATTTGATGGAAAGTTCTAAAACATGAACAAAATTATGAAAACGTTCTGAAAGAAAAAGAAGTGGAACTTATTGATGTTGTCAAAAACAAAGAAGACGAAATGCAATCCTAGGAATGAAAAATGTCATTACTCATGGACCATTTATCGTCTTTTGCAGTTCATGTGAAATTACAAATACATTCAGCTAAACATAATGTCTGATATTTTCTTCTGTCAGCAGGTATGAAATCATAATTATTGATTTGAATGATAGCAAAAGGGTAGGCACGTAGAGTGATATCAAACCAGCAAATATGACATGATAGCAAAAGGGTAGGCACGTAGTGATATCAAACCAGCAAAAATGACATTTGAATGAAAATAACCCGATTATAATGTGTAAATATATAGGCATATAATCGTGATTTTGTGTGTGTTTGTTTCACTAAGTTTGTACAAATGGAAGAATATTAACCTAATTAACATAGCACCCTTACTCCATTTCCATTGATTGTGACTCCTGGAAACTAGAATTACCTGTTTGATTGCGTTCAACAGTTAGTACAAACTGAAATGTCTTGGACAGCACTCCATCTGTTGCATTTATCACGATGTTGTTGACTTCACTTGATAAAACTCCTAATTGTGGCCCTTCTCCATTTACAAATATTGATTCATCTATTCCATCACCATAGAATGAGAAATTGTGGACAGTTAGGTCTTCGTTCAAGCGGTAATTAAAAGAAAGAAAGGATGTGCCTCCCGTAGAAACAGCTATTGCATCTATAACATCGACCGGCAATTCGGTCACTTTTTCAGAAAAAGAGGTTAGAGGTGTGAAAAAGAAGAAAATCAGACAATTAGAATTTTGGTAAGAATTAAATGTTATGTATCAAGGGAGTATGCATTACGTATCAGATTAATTGATAAATCACGGATAGAAATCATAGAAATCGGGTAAAAACTTATGATCTATTTAATCAGTTACTATCATGCAAATAATTACTTGACACTACGTGACACATACAACATGTCATCGAAAATTGTAGGTCATTAGCCACTAGTTTGCTAGGGGAAATGAGCACATATTTTAACACAGTAACCCCTCAAAAGTATAAGCCTACAGCTTTGAAAAAAAGTAAAGTTTTAGATTTTGATTTAAAAATTTCCGTTCAACAATTTTTTTTTCAAAATACAATCAAAGTAACAATACATATTCAATATAATAGATATTACAGACAAATCAATGACATTTCGTAGCAAATGTTGAATATAAATTAAACAAAACTAAAATTTGTTGCAGTAATTTTATCAATGAAAAGAAACAAGAAATGTACGGAGGGACTTGCCAAGAAAAGCAAAAGCTTGTAAAGAAGGCAAGCCCCTTAACTTAGTTTCAATGCTAATTATAAACAAACTATATATACAACTATGTACAAAAATCGAGACGGACGCAGAAGACAAACTTAAAACAAGTTATCCACAAAATGTCAAAATAAAACGAATAAGCGACGAAAAAATGGGAGAAAGTAGTTCAAATAACAATAATTACAGTGGTAACACACACAAAAAAAGTACTTACAAAATAATAATAGGGAGGGTAAAGTGGCAAAGGAAAGAAAGAGGGAGATAAGGCAGGTGCAGATAAAAAGTGCAAATGAAAAGAGGAAACATGGCTCATCACTCATCATTTTCATCACTCAAAATGGACAGAAGTCATGAATTTAAAAAAAAATCACCACCAATGACAACATTTTACTGTGGGGGATTTCAGAAGGCATGATTTCTGTCCATCTCATTTTTAAAGATTACTGTTGTGAATTTTGTCTAGAAAGATAATTTACATTGGATTTGTACTTCCACATCCATTTTCACCTCGTAAATTTATGTAATATAATGTATTTGTACTTCTCGGCATTCTCTGGTTCACATGTTAATACCATGAATACGGAACTAACGGGAAAACATCTGGGGGAGGGGGCTTTATGCCCCCTTCCAGTATTTTTAAGGGTGAATTTGTGACATAAGTCACAGCTTTACTCACTTTGTATATCGATATAGCAGATTGCGTTATTGATATTCCCTGATAAGTCTGTAACATTCACTGATATTTCATTGATGCCGAGATCCAACCTTTGACCAGGTCTCTTTGGAGCATAATTTATCAGAAGAGACGATGGCTCATCAACGTTATCAGAAACGGTCACATCATAATTGGATACAACGTTGCCAAGCAGAATGGTTTGATTGGAACACGTTACATTGGGTGGTTGATCATCTGCCAAAACGAACAAAAAGTGCATTCCATTTTAAAAAGGGAATATTTAATATCAGCAATATTGAAACAACGATCGTCTAAACGGTGGCAGAGGCAGGATAATGCAGAGAGAGGGACACAGGCAGACATAGAAAGAGGGAGAGAGAGAGAGCTAGAGAAGGAGTGGAAAAGGGAGACCACCTAAAATGAGATATCGTTCTTTTATCACTTGAATATAATGGGAATCAATCAGGGCGTCGATCCATTTTTCAGATGGGGGGGGGGCAAAATCATAAATCAACGTTCCAAAGTCGCTCGATCACACAAAACGAACAAACTCACACCCACACATAGGCCTATATTATATATATACATATATATATATATATATATATATATATATATATATATATATATATATATATATATATATATATATATATATATATATATATATATATGACTCATGAGAAAGAGACACATATTTCACCAACAAATTAATGCGAGCGCGAAGCGCAAGCTGAAATTTGTTTAGTACGCTGACATGAACACAGGAAAAAGGTACCTGTTTAGGACTGTTTGTAGTAACTCATGAGGAGCATATGTATCTCACTACACATATAATGCGAGTGTCGAGAGCGAGCTGAAATTTCTTTTTCATTCTGACTTGAAAGCTCGATATTCTAAGCATTTTGGTACTAATGATAAGGATGGGTAAATAAAAGAATAGATGCGAGCGCGAACTGAAAATTTTGATATTTCGATCTGAAATTTAAAACATGGCAGTTTAATGGACGTATTTCATAAAAAAAATTATATCCAACAAAAGATATATTGCTAATCGAAGCGGGAGTTCTTTTGAGGATTAGAACTGAAAACGGGACATTCTATTCAACTATTTAATCAACAAAAAAAGTGTCAAACATTACATATTTTCACAATTATGTTTGAATGTAAGAGGATTAAGGAACAAACTTAAGTGCAGTCAGATATAATTATAGATGATATAAACAACAAAAAGCTGATATATTGTTTTTGCAAGAAACCTACTGGACTGAAGAATTTGAAACCATTATCAATATGGAATAGAGAGGAAAATCTTTCTTTTCACATGGTACCCATAATTCGTGCCTTGTTGCTGTTCTTAAAGACCCTGACCGGTGTAAAAACAATCATATATTAAAAGAAAGGCAATGATTCATACAATACAAATATACGAAAAATATTCTATACATCTCCTTCCATTTGTAAGAAATATTAGATAAAAATCAAAGAAACTGCGCCTCCAAAGTACGCTTCGATTGAGCACCCCACGTCGCCTGGAAAGGATGACGTCATGTTGTGTCTGGAGGGTTGCGATTCCATAGGTTTGTGTACAAAAGCCTTGGGTATTTTCTTCCATTTCTATATTATGAATCCAATTTTTTTCCGTTTTCAGATGAAAACGGCACTCACAATTATTCACTGTTGAAATTGATGGAAACCTACAACTATTTACTGTCTTTTTTGTGACTTCTTTGTTTGGCTCTTATTGGGCCTAAATTGCTATGTCAGGAAAAGTTGTGATACATAATCTGAATGCAGATAGATTTGAAATCTACGCCAAATAAGCAGGAAATAAAATATGGCAAAAACTAGTTCAAAACTGTAGATTTCATAATTTAAGCATGTAGGAAAAAATATATGTGATATCACTCTGTGATGGAAGTGAAGAAAATGAAATGCGTCATCTGGAAAGCAAAAGAGTAACCCAGTTTTTCCGTGTACAAACCTATGGAATCGCGACGCTTCTTACACAATAGGGCATTTGAAAAGCACAATAAAGCCTATTTTCTAAGCCGGGTTCGAAGCCCGATAATTGGAATATTCTTAAGCAAAATACACAGCTGGGAAGGGTGAAAATGAATAAAGCTCACAATGCTGTATTTAGTAGCTTATAAGCTTTCGATTGGTATATAATTTGTCAATTTCATTTTTGGGTCCGGTCTGGGTCTTTAAAGTGACAGACTTGTTTTAAAAATCAATAAGGTAGATTCACAAAATGATGGAAGAACTATACTCCTCGATGTCATGATAGAAGGTTATAAATATGTTTTAGTCAATGTATATGCACCTACTGAAAGAAAAAAGAGAGAACATATCCTATTGAAAATGCAAAAGTGGTTATCTCCTTATAATATTTAGGAAACAAAACCCCTTTTATCTTAGGTGGTGACTGGAATTGTATGTTGGATACAAAGAAAGATGTTCAGGGTAGTCAAAGTTCATGTTATAAAACACCGCAAAAAATCATTCAACTGTGAAAGCAAAGAAGATTGATAGATATTTGGATAAAGACCCATTTAAATACAAAACGATTCATGTGGAGAAATTTATCTTTGAGAGTTGCATCAAGACTTGATTATTGGTTAGTAAGTAAAAGCCTGCAAGCAAAGATCACATCAACTGATATAAGACTCTGCTTTAAAGCAGACCATAATGCTATCTCTCTCAAATCGACAACATCCAATATATTAAAAGGAAGAGGATGTTGGAAAATGAATACAGATGTGTTAAAAGAAAAATGTTATCAAAAGAAAATGAGATTATTAATAAATGATATTTTAGAAAGTTAAAATTTATCTCCTATGCATATATGGGAACCATATAGAGTAAAGCACGTGAATTCACACAGAGGTATTGTAGAAGCAAGGCCTACAAAAACAGAAAGACATGAAGACTGTTTCAGAAAACAAGAAAAATTGATGTTGACATTGGTCTCAGTAAACAGAAAGAATACATTTGTATAAAAAAGAATCGGAACAAAAATGTGAAAGAGAGTGTAAAGGTGCTGCTATTAGAGCAAGAGTCAGGCTAGAAATAGGTGAAAAGTGCACAATTTTTTTTTTTAGATTTAGCATGTTTAGAGAAATATAATTCAGAAAGAAAAAATATTACCAAATTGTTATCTGTAAACAAATTTAAATATTGTACTAAACAAACAGAAATATTACAGGAAGTCGTAAAGTTTTATTCATATTTATATAAAAATCAGATATCGATAATTTCATCAACTCAGTTCATGTTCCAAAAATGAGTGATGAGGAAAAAAATAAATGTGAAGGATTGTTAACAAGTGATGAATGTAAACGTGTTGCCTTATTTTTTATAAATAAAAACAAATCACCTTATTCCCATAGTTTTACCAAACCTTTTGGGACCCCATCGAGTATATTTTAATGAGCACTTTTGATGAATGCTTCACAAATGGAGAAATGTCTGAAAGTCAGAAAGCTGGTCTTGTTAGAGTGATTTATAAAAAAATGAGACCATAGAAATCTAGAAGGCTGGAGGCTAATCTCGCTTTTAAATTGCGATTATAAAATATATGGCCGCATGATTGCAATCGGTTATTCGGCAGATCGTTAATGAAGAACAAAGTGGTTATAATAAAACATTGCCTGTCAGCTTACAATATAGTCTTACAATTGATGTCATTGAATTATGAGAAGAAAACACTTAGATGGTGCTATAATGATGATCATCATTATTATTATCATTGTTGTTATTATTACTGTTATTATTATTATAAGTAATGCATGGGACCGGAAATATAATTCTAAGTTTGTTTTGAATTGTCTGAATAACAGTAATGGTAAAAAATATTTGGTCACGACTTTTCAGCTCGAATAAGTAATGGATCTTTAATAATAATATTTATGAAGGTGCTGTAATGATAAAATTATATTACCTTCAACGATATATATTCCTGTACATTTCTTTTCCAATTCATCATCAAATATTATTGCTACCACTTCATGTGTTCCTATGGATACACTCTCTCCAACAGGGAATCCTCCTAGAGTTATATTAACCGACACAGCATCTCCGTGATATCGGTAACCAAGGGCAGATTTGGTGACATTGTCTGCTCCAAAATCTGGCGTAAAATTGTAAGTCGCTTGATGTGGATCGGTTCTTACAGTGCGATTCAAGTCCGGACAGTTCACTGGTAACTCGGTAACTGAAAAATATTAATGGAAAGACAGCTACATCTCGTTTCCAATTTAACACATTAATTTTATGTAGAATTTCCTAATATGTAAACTTAATGCCCTATTTCTATTCTCTTACGAGCAGTAACTAATGTTTATGAGGGATGTAGCATAAGTTCTACATTTATTTTTTGATTTGCAACAGAACAGGAAATGCGGTTGAAGTCCAGACGGTTCATCGGCAACACGATTATGCACAATATTAGTGACAAGAAAAATATGACTGGCTTCCCATTTAACAAATTTCTAAGTAGACTTTCCTATTATGTCATGTGAATTCCCATTAATCCCTATTATAATTTATTACAAGCAGTAATGAAGGCTTATGAAGTATAAAATCTACATCTAAACTCCTCAAAAAAGTTCGAAATTCTGAATTTGATCGATAAACCCTCCTCGTTCTTAGTAAATATCAATGTGTAACTAATAGCAATTAAAAGAGCATTTAATTCTTATTAAAATGATACCCTACATGATATGATTTTGGTTCACATGGAGGTGCAGTGCCTTGAAATGTGGGGAAAGGTCAACATTCAAAAGTTTCAAAATGACACAATATTGAAAGTCACTGTTCTTTTTTCGGTGGTGATGAGTGAGTTTCTCAGCGGTTTCTTTAAATTGTCATGCACCTTAACATCATCATTAACACTGAATCAAACACACCTCTGCACAAGCAAAAACATAACAAACAAACATGCATGGGTATTTCAAACCACGACTCAAACCATGTTATCTCACAGAACCATCACTACAGAAGCAGGGGCTTGATTTGAACGGATTTTCATCTCTATCGAAACAGACAAAAGAATCATTGTTCTGTATTGACCCATCATGACTACTTCTGCTCGTTTTGCCTTTTGAATGATATCATATACGAATTGTGTAAAATTGGGAGTTAGGAGAAGTTAATGCTCAAACCCAGATTTCCAAACCTTTTTGGCTCGTTTTGCCGCTTTTCAATTCAGACCTCATCCAACACTTTTGAATCCTGCTCTCTTCCTGATGGCATGATTATAACAAGCATGGTATCATTTTAAAGGGAATTTAGTGATCTTTTGAATAATGTAAAATATGCTTTGTGTAAAATTGATAGTTGGGAGAAATTAATGGCCAAACATAGATTTCCAAACTTTTTTGACGGGTTTAATTTTCGATTTGCAACTGAATAAATGCTCTACGCTGCCTTATGCTCTACCCTTATCATGATTTTATATGGCAGCAAGATCTATGAAAGACCATTGAAAGATCTCTATAGGACTACTCTAGGACCAGTAAGATAAGAA
Source organism: Lytechinus variegatus (assembly GCF_018143015.1). Lineage (NCBI taxonomy): Eukaryota > Metazoa > Echinodermata > Echinoidea > Temnopleuroida > Toxopneustidae > Lytechinus > Lytechinus variegatus. Next base: position 87,955,837 of record NC_054740.1, on the reverse strand, counting down.
ATATCCATCAGTCTTTCAGAGTGATGTGAGGCCCCTCCAAAAATAGGGCACCCCTACAAAATTCACTTAGCATTACTCATTCACATATACCATCCATTCATTTTCAGTGCATTATATAACCCTCAATTAGAACACTTGCACACCCCTATTTTATAGTGGAGCAACCCAAAACCTCCATCTCAGTTGTCAAGCATGTGGTTGGTCAACCTTGTTGATGCCCATACAAGCTACATGTGACTGACAATTGTTTCTCTCTTCATTATTATTTACAGGTAAGAAAAGATACATTTTTATTGTTATTATTAATACCCAAAACTGTTGTATATATATATTCTGGTAATATGATTGTAATGATACTTTTGTTGTATGATATGTCTTCCTGAAAGTATATAGACTGATTGCGTAGGATGAACATTATAATTGAGAGTATACTGTTATATATCACTGACATCTCAATATATTCACCAATTAATAGTTAAAACATTAGTTATAGTTGTTACTGAAGCTTTTGGTATAGAAATAGAAATAGGTATTGATCAGTATATTATTTTGACATTTCCTTCTAGTGTGTACTTGAACTGTATATAATATTAGATTCTGTAGTCAGAGGTGCATGTGCATATACCTATACTGTATACTCCTTTGTTCTTGTTCTTCTCAAGAAAGTATCTGTTATCAACGTGTTATGTAAATAGGCTCTTCAACTTTCAGCTTGTTACCTTGACTCCTGGAACTTGTATTTACTTTTAAGATATGTTAGGAGTTAGTGGTAGATTAGGGGTTTTTAAGCCATATAGCATGCTGGAAGACAGTGTTAGTATGTTAGTGTATATTGGTTAGTGATTCCAAGAGTGAGAGAGTTAACTTAAAGAGAATTAAGGGATCACCTCAAAAATGGCAAGGGATTCTTTTTGGATGTCAGAACAAAGAAAGTTCTCAACTTGTACATAAAAGTTCCATAAGAATCAGGGACCATCTTAACAGTTTAGATCTGAGACTTTAGGATGTATTCCCCTGTATCCATTGACCATGTGTTCTCTTATCATTTAGTCTAGTAGTTCAGACTTTATTTCATCAACGTTTGGTTATTAGAATTAGAGATTATTAATAAGAATTAGGAAGTACTCTTTAATTCATATAATTTAGATTGATTGTTAGTAGTTATAGTTGTATTGATTTTAGTACTAACATACGTTTATTATTTAAGTATGTTAAAGAACAAGTGAGTATATTATATGATCATAAGTTGAGAAATTAGTTTGATAGATAATGCCTATTCTTGATATTTATTGTTATTTGAAATGGTTCTTGTGACATATTTTTAATAAACGTATGATCATTACCTTGTTGATGCCCATACAAGCTACATGTGACTGACAATATTATTGTTTCTCTCTTCATTATTATTTACAGTTTAACGCCCATCCCACCCAGGGAGGGGTAACAGTTCTTTGAGGGGTCTTTCTGAGCCATTCCACAGAGATGACAAATTTCAGTGATCTTGAAGACCGCTGTAAGACTTCACAAATTTTAAGTCTTTCAGTGGTCTTTCAACGGTCTCCGTTCTTTGGAATGGGGGCCTTAGCCAGTTCGTGGTTCCTTTCTGCGCATGATCAAAATATTCTACGCATGATCAGAGGAAGGTCATTTGTATTAAAGTGACATGGTGGTTTATCTCTAATGAGATAAGCACCAATTCTTATGTATTGAATATTCATATATTCTTTTGAATAGTGGTATTCATTTACATCCACAAAAAAAACCCAATGAGTCCACGAACGACTGGTTTTTCTCAGTTTGCCTAGTACATTGTGCAACATGCTATGATATGCATTCAAAGTAGGAATGCAACAAATACCTCGATAAAGTGTTCATTGGTGTGCTATTCTAGTCACCCGGTACGTGTTTTTAAAGTTGGTCGTAAGTAAAGAGCGACTTTAAGAATGACTGGTGTTCCTTTCTTGCGGGTAAATGGTATGTTCATTGACGCTGATTTAGCGCGTAAGAAAGGATCACCAGTCGTTCTTAGAGTCGCTCTTAACTTAACGAACAGCTTTATGAAACGGGCCCCTGGTCTATTCAATTTCTTCATCCTGCTATGTAAGGCAAGCTTACGTAATATCTTGCTTTGAAATCTGCCTATCATAATGAAATAAATGAAAGGTCATTTGACCAAAATTGTCCATGAGGTAACTACGAACTGGTCTATTGACTGACTAAAAAGAACATGCAATATTTATTGATGGCACGATTCACAAGGGTCTTGTGGTCTAGTTGTGAGAGCATTGGACTAATAATCGCAAGTTCGCGAGTTCGAATCCCCACTCTGCCACTTTGATAAAAGGTCCGAGGGTAATATCTGTTGTCTCTAAGGTCAGCCAATTACGTAAAATGTTTCATAGGATATTGGTTACATACCAGCTTGGCGTGTACCAGCAAAAAGCAGTCCAGCCGAGTTCCTCTGCATGGGAATTACTACAACCTACCAAGTTTTAAATGTTGTCAAGAGCTCATTATCAAAAGGGGTTAGATTCATTTTTCATCAAATTTGATTTTGTTGACCCAGAGTATATATTTTAATGGCTCTATAAGATGATACTAAAGAACGTTGAAATTCCCGTAAAAAAGTGTATAAAACGTACAATTTTTTAAAAGATAGGGTTGGATCATTTTCAGTTGTTTGCAAAATGGGCTATATCTCAGGTAAGTTTTTAAAAAAGATCAAATCATATTCCTCGAAAATATCAACATTCTATCAACCAATAACAGTTGAAACAGCAAAGCAAAAACTCACGTGCATTTGGTATTTCACAACGATCCCCCGTCCAATCATCCGTGCATCTGTGTACATAGTATAAGATACAAGTGATATTAACTCCCATTGCTTGTTGACATACATAGTTTATTCTTTATCTAAAAAAACATGCTTAAAATGTCCAGTTTTTAGATCGGAATGTAAAAAAATGAAATATTTGCTATATAATGGAAGATGCGTTAAACCAATTAATACATTTGAAAACAAATTTTATTATGCCACTTATTTCTAGAATGATGGAAAAGTCTCGCTGAACAACTACATCAAAGCTCGGTTATAAAGGTATTCTTTTATATCAGACCTACAAAGATCAATTCAAGATGAACCCTAGATCCCCGCCTTTCCTGAATTTGATTCCTGCAATGAAATTTGTAGCAGCAGTCGTGGTGATGGTGGTGGTATGGCAGTAATAGTAATAGTAATAGTAGTAGTAGTAGTAGTAGTAGTAGTAGTAGTAGTAGTAGTAGTAGTAGTAGTAGTAGTAGTAGTAGTAGTAGTAGTAGTAGTAGAGTAGTAGTAGTAGTATAGAAGTAGTAGTAATAGTAATCATAGTCGTGAACTAATATTCACGCCACTTGTGGTATTAGTAGTCGTAGTCGCGAGCTAAATTTATGTAGTTGTGATAATAGTATTTGTAGTGAGTTTTATATGTTAATCTATAAATTTTGATTTAGAAGTGTAAAAGTAATAACATCCTACCTGCACATTGGCTCCGATCCATCATTTGTTATTGTACATACTCCATCGTTTTCACAGATGAGGCGTCCACATGGAACTGAACAAAGTTTGAGACAAGTTAACTGAACAGTTAAAATTCGTAAACAATTATACCGGGTTTGAGAAAGTATAGTAGAAACATTATCCGATCGTCTGATCCGTTGCATCACTAGACTAGACCGGTATAGAGCCAGTCCATCTTGCGCTAAGCCCGAGTGATTGCATGGTTTTAAGTGGGACGCAAATGATTTAAAAATTATATATATATTCTACTCTGATGTCACGAAATATTTTGATCTCCGATAAATTTCATTTTTCTATTGAAATTATGATCAGTCACGTTAAGGGCTCTCGACCAATCAAAACAGCAACAAATTTTCAGTAAGGGATATAACTCCATATACTCTAATGATTTTGTTTACATTATTCAATTAGGGGGATAAGCACTCTTGTTATGATATCCCATTGTTCTCTGAACATTCATTAAACATGTTAAAGGCATGGTCACACCGCCCGAGCGTTGGTGGAGCGATCGTGGAGCGGAGAGAAAAAAAATCATCACCGCTCGCTACCGTTCACCATTTTCGATTTCGATTGTTTTTTTTTTCGATTTCTCCCAAATTTTGCGAGCGAAATTCGACCCTCTCTCCCTACCGTTCCACGACCGCTCCAACAACGCTCGGGCGTGTGACCTGGGCCTGTAATAACACGTACAAAACCACAGTTGACGAAGGAGCATCGTACGAAATTAATATTAATGAGGGATTATTTTAGTTTCTAATGGATAAAAAAAATGGCTGAGCTTCGCCGGGGGGCCTGGTGGTGTCACATCTCGGAGAGAAATGAAAATATTTATGACAAAAGTTATGACAGAGTTCCAGAATACCACCCCAGGCCTTTAACGAGTTCCATCACTGACCAATGGTACATTAGTTTTTGTGTCAAAGCCTAACTTGACTCACAGGGTCAATTTGCCAGAACACAAGGCAATTCAAGATTGTGTTTGGTAACCATGGTAACATGAATTATTTGATTACCATGCACAATTATGTAAAATTTGAATTGACTCACAAGAAATGAAGAAGCTGGTACTTGAAGAAAGGTAGAGTCCTGAACCGGGATTGACCTCATCATTTGATGTTATTGCATGTCTAAATATGTCAGTGGCCTCCTCAGCAGTCACACTCGAGGATGAATCGTAAATAAGTACGAACGTGGCAATAACACTTCCAGGCCTAAATGATGTGACTCTTGAAGCGATGAAACCTGATGTGTTTCTGAATATCATATCGAGCTTGAGAATACATGGAAAGGGAAAAAAACACGAAAAACAGCAGTCAATCAGAATAACCATATCAGAGTAAGTCATCAATTAGATATCATATGATTGTTAAGCTAATCATTGGCGGCGGAAGCCAATAAATTTAGAGGGTGTCCACCTGAAATTTTGGGATGGACACATGTAAAAAATAGGACAAGCGCCCCAAAAATTTTTGAGAAGCAAAAAAAAAAAAAAAAAAAAAAAAAAAGGTCATCAACCTAAATTTTAGGGGGGGGGGACAACACACGTGTCAAGGGGGTCCACTCACGTGAATTTAGGGGGGGGGACGCAGGAAAAAAAAGTGACAAGCAAAAAAAAAAAAAAAAAAAAAAAAAAGGTTATCAAAACAAAATTTAGGGGGGGGACCGTCCCCCCCACCTAAAATTTAGGGGGGGGACACGTCCCCCCCGCTTCTGCCGCCTATGAAGCTAATTGATTCGAACATTTTTCGTATTTCTCTAAAACACTGTACCGACCTGCCATATTCTAACCGATTTTATCATGAAATTATCTTTAAAAACAAGACTTTACATTTTGATTTGGACTGCAATAAGTCATCAGACAACCTATAGTTCCTTTCGTCTTGTTTATTTCGATTTATACGCGTACGCAGACATTCCTCGCGCTTACTGAGTTACTCTACAAGAGGTTTTATTTTTAGCGTCCCCATGATCACATAATTATGTCGTTTAGTTCACTGAACTTTCTACAAACCAATTAGAGCTTATCTTAAATATTTAACCATTGGTGTTCAGCTTAATTACATGTCATAAATTAAATCAGCCAATGAACATCAATATGAACTTAGTCATCAATTTCGCTAACTTCGTTTTCTCATCATGATCAATAATTCCCACTTGCTCTTATAACACTGTCCAGTCAATACGTGTTAACATGAGGTCAGTGACTTTCCTTAATTTCTCTTGGGATTCATACTTTGGGACTTATCTAGACTTTACCTAGATTTTACTTATATTTGGATTATCATTTCTACGGAAGGATTCTATGCACCTTATATAGTTTTCACCGGGATTGTGTAATACCTGAACTTAACTTTCGCGGTTATCTAATCAGAGTCGTGACTCATGCGTCACTCCAAACTCTAGCCAGCTAGCGATAGTTTTTCAACAGTTATACCGTATTCATCGGACTGATCCAAATCAAACATTGCCAACTCTGGTCCCTTCTTTATTTATGGTATTTGGACAAATTTCTTTCGATGAGTAACTTTAACTTTGCTAGGAATCACAATTAGTCCACTGGCGGATCCAGGTGTGGGGGGGACGGGGGGCACGGGTCGGCCCGTGCCCTCCCCCTTTGAGAGGCATAATTAAAATTTGTAATCTTAAAATGGCGTTAAAGCAGAAGTGTATCGCCACTTTTTTTTGCTTGTCAAATTGTTTTCGTGGACAAAATATTATCCTAACTTTTTTGTTAAAAATCTTTTTAAATTTTATCTTTTCATTTTTTGCTTTTTTGTTAAAATTTTCCTCGGGAAAATGTGCCCCCTGAAAAGTTCTGGATCAACCCCTGAATTAGTCTTCTAGAATTCTACAACACCATTGTTGCAGTTTGTTAAATAGTTCTTAAGGTACTTTACAACACGTTCTTTATTCTATTCTATTCATTTCCACTGATTATGATTCAAACTTACATAAAACATAAATATCAAGAAAAAGAACTAACGCATATTTTAACGAGTGTAGAGCAACATTCAATAAAATTTTCACATAGCTATTTCTATACCTCTGTTTATTTTACCTGTGCTTGAATTTCCTTTGCGGTGTCAATATAGCTTGTGGACGAATTATCCATTAGATCGTCTGTAAAATCAGCCACAATATCACCAATCCTTGCCAAAGTAACGTTTCCAGAGAGGATCCGACTTACTTTTTCAAGAAACAAAAGTAGTAGAAAGCAAAACAAAATATCAAGGACCCAAAAAAATCACATTATATACATGTAAAAAAAGTCTTACAGAGACATAATTTGATGGATAGTTCTAAAACATGAACAAAATTATGAAAACGTTCTGAAAGAAAAAGAAGTGGAACTTATTGATGTTGTCAAAAACAAAGAAGACGAAATGCAATCCTAGGAATGAAAAATGTCATTACTCATGGACCATTTATCGTCTTTTGCAGTTCATGTGAAATTACAAATACATTCAGCTAAACATAATGTCTGATATTTTCTTCTGTCAGCAGGTATGAAATCATAATTATTGATTTGAATGATGGCAAAAGGGTAGGCACGTAGTGATATCAAACCAGCAAAAATGACATTTGAATGAAAATAACCCGATTATAATGTGTAAATATATAGGCATATAATCGTGATTTTGTGTGTGTTTGTTTCACTAAGTTTGTACAAATGGAAGAATATTAACCTAATTAACATAGCACCCTTACTCCATTTCCATTGATTGTGACTCCTGGAAACTAGAATTACCTGTTTGATTGCGTTCAACAGTTAGTACAAACTGAAATGTCTTGGACAGCACTCCATCTGTTGCATTTATCACGATGTTGTTGACTTCACTTGATAAAACTCCTAATTGTGGCCCTTCTCCATTTACAAATATTGATTCATCTATTCCATCACCATAGAATGAGAAATTGTGGACAGTTAGGTCTTCGTTCAAGCGGTAATTAAAAGAAAGAAAGGATGTGCCTCCCGTAGAAACAGCTATTGCATCTATAACATCGACCGGCAATTCGGTCACTTTTTCAGAAAAAGAGGTTAGAGGTGTGAAAAAGAAGAAAATCAGACAATTAGAATTTTGGTAAGAATTAAATGTTATGTATCAAGGGAGTATGCATTACGTATCAGATTAATTGATAAATCACGGATAGAAATCATAGAAATCGGGTAAAAACTTAAGATCTATTTAATCAGTTACTATCATGCAAATAATTACTTGACACTACGTGACACATACAACATGTCATCGAAAATTGTAGGTCATTAGCCACTAGTTTGCTAGGGGAAATGAGCACATATTTTAACACAGTAACCCCTCAAAAGTATAAGCCTACAGCTTTGAAAAAAAGTAAAGTTTTAGATTTTTTAGATTTAGATTTAGATTTATTTATTTCCGTTCAACAATTTTTTTTCAAAATACAATCAAAGTAACAATACATATTCAATATAATAGATATTGCAGACAAATCAATGACATTTCGTAGCAAATGTTAAATATAAATTAAACAAAACTAAAATTTGTTGCAGTAATCTTATCAATGAAAAGAAACAAGAAATGTACGGAGGGACTTGCCAAGAAAAGCAAAAGCTTGTAAAGAAGGCAAGCCCCTAAACTTAGTTTCAATGCTAATTATAAACAAACTATATATACAACTATTTGCAAAAATCGAGACGGACGCAGAAGACAAACTTAAAACAAGTTATCCACAAAATGTCAAAATAAAACGAATAAGCGACAAAAAAATAGGAGAAAGTAGTTCAAATAATAATAATTACAGTGGTAACACACACACAAAAAAGTACTTACAAAATTATAATTGGGAGGGCAAAGTGGCAAAGGAAAGAAAGAGGGAGATAAGGGAGGTGCAGATAAAAAGTGCAAATGAAAAGAGGAAACATGGCTCATCACTCATCATTTTCATCACTCAAAATGGACAGAAGTCATGAATTTAAAAAAAAATCACCACCAATGACAACATTCTACTGTGGGGGATTTCAGAAAGCATGATTTCTGTCCATCTCATTTTTAAAGATTACTGTTGTGAATTTTGTCTAGAAAGATAATTTACATTGGATTTGTACTTCCACATCCATTTTCACCTCGTAAATTTATGTAATATAATGTATTTGTACTTCTCGGCATTCTCTGGTTCACATGTTAATACCATGAATACGGAACTAACGGGAAAACATCTGGGGGAGGGGGCTTTATGCCCCCTTCCAGTATTTTTAAGGGTGAATTTGTGACATAAGTCACAGCTTTACTCACTTTGTATATCGATATAGCAGATTGCGTTATTGATATTCCCTGATAAGTCTGTAACATTCACTGATATTTCATTGATGCCGAGATCCAACCTTTGACCAGGTCTCTTTGGAGCATAATTTATCAGAAGAGACGATGGCTCATCAACGTTATCAGAAACGGTCACATCATAATTGGATACAACGTTGCCAAGCAGAATGGTTTGATTGGAACACGTTACATTGGGTGGTTGATCATCTGCCAAAACGAACAAAAAGTGCATTCCATTTTTAAAGAGAATATTTAATATCAGCAATATTGAAACAACGATCGTCTAAACGGTGGCAGAGGCAGGATAATGCAGAGAGAGGGACACAGGCAGACATAGAAAGAGGGAGAGAGAGAGAGAGCTAGGGAAGGAGTGGAAAAGGGAGACCACCTAAAATGAGATATCGTTCTTTTATCACTTGAATATAATGGGAATCAATCAGGGCGTCGATCCATTTTTCAGATGGGGGGGGGGGCAAAATCATAAATCAACGTTCCAAAGTCGCTCGATCACACAAAACGAACAAACTCACACCCACACATAGGCCTATATTATATATATACATATATATATATATATATATATATATATATGACTCATGAGAAAGAGACACATATTTCACCAACAAATTAATGCGAGCGCGAAGCGCAAGCTGAAATTTGTTTAGTACGCTGACATGAACACAGGAAAAAGGTACCTGTTTAGGACTGTTTGTAGTAACTCATGAGGAGGATATGTATCTCACTACACATATAATGCGAGTGTCGAGAGCGAGCTGAAATTTCTTTTTCATTCTGACTTGAAAGCTCGATATTCTAAGCATTTTGGTACCAATGATAAGGATGGGTAAATAAAAGAATAGATGCGAGCGCGAACTGAAAATTTTGATATTTCGATCTGAAATTTAAAACATGGCAGTTTAATGGACGTATTTCATAAAAAAAAAATTATATCCAACAAAAGATATATTGCTAATCGAAGCGGGAGTTCTTTTGAGGATTAGAACTGAAAACGGGACATTCTATTCAACTATTTAATCAACAAAAAAGTGTCAAACATTACATATTTTCACAATTATGTTTGAATGTAAGAGGATTAAGGAACAAACTTAAGTGCAGTCAGATATAATTATAGATGATGTAAACAACAAAAAGCTGATATATTGTTTTTGCAAGAAACCTACTGGACTGAAGAATTTGAAACCATTATCAATATGGAATAGAGAGGAAAATCTTTCTTTTCACATGGTACCCATAATTCGTGCCTTGTTCATGTTGTTGCTGTTCTTAAAGACCCTGACCGGTGTAAAAACAATCATATATTAAAAGAAAGGCAATGATTCATACAATACAAATATACGAAAAATATTCTATACATCTCCTTCCATTTGTAAGAAATATTAGATAAAAATCAAAGAAACTGCGCCTTCAAAGTACGCTTCGATTGAGCACCCCACGTCGCCTGGAAAGGATGACGTCATGTTGTGTCTGGAGGGTTGCGATTCCATAGGTTTGTGTACAAAAGCCTTGGGTATTTTCTTCCATTTCTATATTATGAATCCAATTTTTTTCCGTTTTCAGATGAAAACGGCACTCACAATTATTCACTGTTGAAATTGATGGAAACCTACAACTATTTACTGTCTCTTTGTGACTTCTTGTTTGGCTCTTATTGGGCCTAAATTGCTTTGTCAGGAAAAGTTGTGATACATAATCTGAATGCAGATAGATTTGAAATCTACGCCAAATAAGCAGGAAATAAAATATGGCAAAAACTAGTTCAAAACTGTAGATTTCATAATTTAAGCATGTAGGAAAAAATATATGTGATATCACTCTGTGATGGAAGTGAAGAAAATGAAATGCGTCATCTGGAAAGCAAAAGAGTAACCCAGTTTTTCCGTGTACAAACCTATGGAATCGCGACGCTTCTTACACAATGAGGCATTTGAAAAGCACAATAAAGCCTATTTTCTAAGCCGGGTTCGAAGCCCGATAATTGGAATATTCTTAAGCAAAATACACAGCTGGGAAGGATGAAAATGAATAAAGCTCACAATGCTGTATTTAGTAGCTTATAAGCTTTCGATTGGTATATAATTTGTCAATTTCATTTTTGGGTCCGGTCTGGGTCTTTAAAGTGACAGACTTGTTTTAAAAATCAATAAGGTAGATTCACAAAATGATGGAAGAACTATACTCCTCGATGTCATGATAGAAGGTTATAAATATGTTTTAGTCAATGTATATGCACCTACTGAAAGAAAAAAGAGAGAACATATCCTATTGAAAATGCAAAAGTGGTTATCTCCTTATAATATTTAGGAAACAAAACCCCTTTTATCTTAGGTGGTGACTGGAATTGTATGTTGGATACAAAGAAAGATGTTCAGGGTAGTCAAAGTTCATGTTATAAAACACCGCAAAAAATCATTCAACTGTGAAAGCAAAGAAGATTGATAGATATTTGGATAAAGACCCATTTAAATACAAAACGATTCATGTGGAGAAATTTATCTTTGAGAGTTGCATCAAGACTTGATTATTGGTTGGTAAGTAAAAGCCTGCAAGCAAAGATCACATCAACTGATATAAGACCCTGCTTTAAAGCAGACCATAATGCTATCTCTCTCAAATCGACAACATCCAATATATTAAAAGGAAGAGGATGTTGGAAAATGAATACAGATGTGTTAAAAGAAAAATGTTATCAAAAGAAAATGAGATTATTAATAAATGATATTTTAGAAAGTTAAAATTTATCTCCTATGCATATATGGGAACCATATAGAGTAAAGCACGTGAATTCACACAGAGGTATTGTAGAAGCAAGGCCTACAAAAACAGAAAGACATGAAGACTGTTTCAGAAAACAAGAAAAATTGATGTTGACATTGGTCTCAGTAAACAGAAAGAATACATTTGTATAAAAAAGAATCGGAACAAAAATGTGAAAGAGAGTGTAAAGGTGCTGCTATTAGAGCAAGAGTCAGGCTAGAAATAGGTGAAAAGTGCACAATTTTTTTTTAGATTTAGCATGTTTAGAGAAATATAATTCAGAAAGAAAAAATATTACCAAATTGTTATCTGTAAACAAAATATGAATATTGTACTAAACAAACAGAAATATTACAGGAAGTCGTAAAGTTTTATTCATATTTATATAAAAATCAGATATCGATAATTTCATCAACTCAGTTCATGTTCCAAAAATGAGTGATGAGGAAAAAAATAAATGTGAAGGATTGTTAACAAGTGATGAATGTAAACGTGTTGCCTTATTTTTTATAAATAAAAACAAATCACCATAGAGTTTTACCAAACCTTTTGGGACCCCATCGAGTATATTTTAATGAGCACTTTTGATGAATGCTTCACAAATGGAGAAATGTCTGAAAGTCAGAAAGCTGGTCTTGTTAGAGTGATTTATAAAAAAATGAGACCATAGAAATCTAGAAGGCTGGAGGCTAATCTCGCTTTTAAATTGCGATTATAAAATATATGGCCGCATGATTGCAATCGGTTATTCGGCAGATCGTTAATGAAGAACAAACTGGTTATAATAAAACATCGCCTGTCAGCTTACAATATAGTTTTACAATTGATGTCATTGAATTATGAAAAGAAAACACTTAGATGGTGCGATAATGATGATCATCATTATTATTATCATTGTTGTTATTATTACTGTTTATTATACGTAATGCATGGGACCGGAAATATAATTCTAAGTTTGTTTTGAATTATCTGAATAACAGTAATGGTAAAAAATATTTGGTCACGACTTTTCAGCTCGAATAAGTAATGGATCTTTAATAATAATATTTATGAAGGTGCTGTAATGATAAAATTATATTACCTTCAACGATATATATTCCTGTACATTTCTTTTCCAATTCATCATCAAATATTATTGCTACCACTTCATGTGTTCCTATGGATACACTCTCTCCAACAGGGAATCCTCCTAGAGTTATATTAACCGACACAGCATCTCCGTGATATCGGTAACCAAGGGCAGATTTGGTGACATTGTCTGCTCCAAAATCTGGCGTAAAATTGTAAGTCGCTTGATGTGGATCGGTTCTTACAGTGCGATTCAAGTCCGGACAGTTCACTGGTAACTCGGTAACTGAAAAATATTAATGCATAGACAGCTATATCTCGTTTCCCATTTAACACATTAATTTTATGTAGAATTTCCTAATATGTAAACTTAATGCCCTAATTCTATTCTCTTACGAGCAGTAACTAATGTTTATGAGGGATGAAGCATAAGTTCTACATTTATTTTTGATTTGCAACAGATCAGGAAATGCGGTTGAAGTCCGGACGGTTCACCGGCAACACGATTATGCACAATATTAGTGACAAGAAAAATATGACTGGCTTCCCATTTAACAAATTTCTAAGTAGACTTTCCTATTATGTCATGTGAATTCCCATTAGTCCCTATTATAATTTCTTACAAGCAGTAATGAAGGTTTATGAAGTATAAAATCTACATCTAAACTCCTCAAAAAAGTGAAAATCTTAATTTGATCGATAAACCCTCCTCGTTCTTAGTAAATATCAATGTGTAACTAATAGCAATTAAAAGAGCATTTAATTCTTATTAAAATGATACCCTACATGATATGATTTTGGTTCACATGGATGTGCAGTGCCTTGAAATGTGGGGCAATGTGGGGGAAAGGTCAACATTCAAAAGTTTCAAAATGACACAATATTGAAAGTTACTGTTTTTTTCGGTGGTGATGAGTTTCTCAGCGGTTTCTTTAATTGTCATGCACCTTAACATCATCATTAACACTGAATCAAACACACCTCTGCACAAGCAAAAACATAGCAAACAAACATGCATGGGTATTTCAAACCACGACTCAAACCATGTTATCTCACAGAACCATCACTACAGAAGCAGGGGCTTGATTTGAACGGATTTTGATTTTGTTCTGTATTGACCCATCATGACTACTGCTCGTTTTGCCTTTTGAATGATATCAAATATGCATTGTGTAAAATTGGGAGTTAGGAGAAGTTAATGCTCAAACCCAGATTTCCAAACCTTTTTTTCTCGTTTTGCCGCTTTTCAATTCAGACCTCATCCAACACTTTTGAATCCTGCTCTCTTCCTGATGGCATGATTATAACAAGCATGGTATCATTTTAAAGGGAATTGAATGATCTTTTGAATGATGTAAAATATGCTTTGTGTAAAATTGATAGTTGGGAGAAATTAATGGCCAAACATAGATTTCCAAACTTTTTTACGGGTTTAATTTTCGATTTGCAACTGAATAAATGCTCTACGCTTATGCTCTACCCTTATCATGATTTATGGCAGCAAGATCTATGAAAGACCATTGAAAGATCTCTATAGGACTACTCTAGGACCAGTAAGATAAGAAATATCCATCAGTCTTTCAGAGTTCTTTGAGGGGGCTTTCTGAGCCATTCCACAGAGATGACAAATTTCAGTGATCTTGAAGACCGCTGTAAGACATCACAAATTTTAAGTCTTTCAGTGGTCTTTCAACGGTCTCTGTTCTTTGGAATGGGGGCCTTAGCCAGTTCGTGGTTCCTTTCTGCGCATGATCAAAATATTCTATGCATGATCAGAGGAAGGTCATTTGTATTAAAGTGACTTGGTGGTTTATCTCTAATGAGATAAGCACCAATTTTTATGTCTTGAATATTCATATATTCTTTTGAATAGTGGTATTCATTCACATCCACAAAAAAAACCCACTGAGTCCACGAACGACTGGTATTTCACAGTTTGCCAAGTACATTGTGCAACATGCTATGATATGCATTCAAAGTAGGAATGCAACAAATACCTCCATAAAGTGTTCTTTGGTGTGCTATTCTAGTCACCCAGTACGTGTTTTTAAAGTTGTTCGTAAGTAAAGAGCGACTTTAAGAATGACTGGTGTTCCTTTCTTGTGGTAAATGGTATGTTCATTGACCATATATATCTCTATGTCATTGACGATGATTTAGCGCGTAAGAAAGGATCACCAGTCGCAGAGTCGTTCTTAACTTACGACTAGCTTTATGAAACGGGTTCCTGGTCTATTCAATTTCTTCATCCTGCTATGTAAGGCAAGCTTACGTAATATCTTGCTTTGAAATCTGCCTATCATAATGAAATAAATGAAAGGTCATTTGACCAAAATTGTCCATGAGGTAACTACGAACTGGTCTATTGACTGACTAAAAAGAACATGCAATATTTATTGATGGCACGATTCACAAGGGTCTTGTGGTCTAGTTGTGAGAGCATTGGACTAATAATCGCAAGTTCGCGAGTTCGAATCCCCACTCTGCCATACGGTCTCCACTTTGATAAAAGGTCCGAGGGTAATATCTGTCATCTCTAAGGTCAGCCAATTACGTAAAATGTTTCATAGGATATTGGTTACATACCAGCTTGGCGTGTACCAGCAAAAAGCAGTCCAGCCGAGTTCCTCTGCATGGGAATTACTACAACCTACCAAGTTTTAAATGTTGTCAAGAGCTCATTATCAAAAGGGGTAAGATCCATTTTTCATCAAATTTGATTTTGTTGACCCAGAGTATATATTTTAATGGCTCTATAAGATGATACTAAAGAACGTTGAAATTCCCGTAAAAAAGTGTATAAAACGTACAATTTTTTAAAAGAAATGGTTGGATCATTTTCAGTTTGTTTGCAAAATGGGCTATATCTCAGGTGAGTTTTTAAAAAAGATATTTAAAAATAAAGACAGGTAGATATCTTTTATACCCAATTTTTGTTCACATGGAAGGGTAATATATTATGACAATTTAGTTTTGCATAAGAATATTGCAATATATGAGACTAAAAAAGATTGAATTTCTTGGAATGGTCTAGTGGATCTAACCCTTTTGCAAACAAACTCTTCTGAAGAGCACATTTGCAAAAGGAGTTGGATCCTTTTTTTAAACTAAAATTTGAACTCTTATTTGTTTCAATGTATAAAGTTTAGTCGCTCTGATGATACCAAAGAAAAGTTGACATCCCAATTAAAAAGTAAATAAAACGTATACAACCCCTTTTTCTTAAGAAAGGATTAGATCATTTTGTTTTTAAAAGGGGCTAGATCTACAAAGGTACTTTTTTGAAAAAGATATTTAAAAAAAAAGTGAAGACAGGTAGATTTCTTTTACACCCAATTTTATGTTCACATGGTAGGGTAATATATTATGACGATTTAGTTCTGCATAAGAATATATGAAAATAAAAAGCTTGATTTTCTTGGAATGGTCTAAAGTGGATCTAGCCTCTTTTGCAAACAAGCTCTTTTTGTAGGAGATAATTACTTCAATTTTGATTGATGTGACTCGCGACACTCGTGACGCGACACTAATAAAGATTTCTGGCCTTACTGTATTCATCTTTAATTTCCTCAGAAGATACACACCAGATATCGATAAAAATTATCTGGAGAGCATTTTGAAACATCTTGAAATATAATCCTAAAAAAATTATTAACGCCTGACCTGATGGACATTTTGTTTTGAGTTGATAGCCAATTGAAAATGTGACTCGCGTGAAAAGTATCGTTCTGGACTATTGGTTAAACAAATTATCATGATTTTTATACAGTAAGATGGGCAAAATTTCATTAAAATAGATCATTTATGGTCATTTGCATACCATCTATTGTTTAAAGCAAACAAATTTTAAAGCCGAGTTCTGACATGAAAGTTTACATGTGGGAATACATAGTAGTCCCATATGTGTTATGAATAGTATTAAAGGTTTTTCTAAATAAAAGTAATCATTCAGATCTAAAGAAGTGACATTTCCAAAAAATATCATGTATTATCCCCTTTTTCTAAAGTATTGCTTATTCTGTGATATGTGACTCGTGTGACATGCTCTTAAAAACCTTAAAGTGATCCGCGTGACAAAGTATAGGGAGATTTTTCGTAAAGTATGGATTTTCAGTTGGCAATCTTCTTTTGTTTGTGTCAATAGAGAAGAAAATTCATTCAAATCAAGCCCCTGCTTCTTCATTTTTGATGTCTTGTTGTGGTAGTGATAGTTCTGTCAGATAACATGGTTTGAGCTGTGGTTTGAAATACACATGCATGTTTGTCAGTTTGTTATGTGTTTGCTTTTGCAGAGGAATGTTTGATAATGTTGATGTTAAGGTGTATTAATACCAAAGAAACCGCTGAGAAACTCACTCATCACCACGGAAAACCATTGACTTTCAATATTGCGTAATTTTGCAGCTTTTGAATTTTGACCTTGCCCCACATTTCAAGGCGCTGCACCTCCATATGAACCATAATCAGATCATGTAGGGTACGTATCGTTTTGAAGAAAATTAAATGATCTATTTGTTGGTATCCATCACACATTGATATTCACTAAAACCGAGGAGGGATTATCGATCAAAGTTAGATTTCTAAACTTGTAATCAATATATGACCAATTTCACTTCTTACGTGTATTCTGTACGTAGAATAAGCATTCAGCTGAGTTGTTAAATTCATCGACAGCAAACATTGTTATTGCCGTGTATCCGGGAGCGAACAGTGCATCTTCTGTGACGTCATAAGTTACATTTGGGTAAGGACTAGCATCATTATAGGTATACATATCATTGGTCAATCCATGAAAGGTGTTTGGTGAATCGTTAGGAAGAGTAACGTTGGAACATATCAAAATAGGAGGATCAGTATCTATAAGAAAAACGGGAATAAAATGAATCATGTTAACGTTACTCTAATAATCGATATACATGGTAAATCACTAATTGTGATTTTATATGATGCGCTTAAGACAGACATTGCACGGATGTAGGCGCTTATCATTTTATCATTACCCTGGTGGGTGTTTCATAAAGCTGTTCGTAAGATACGAAAGACTTTACGCACGACTGGTGATCCTTTCTTGTGCTATGTGATATCCCTAGAACATGTTCCAGTCATGCGTAAAGTTGTTCGTAACTTTACGAACAGCTTTATGAAACACCCACCTGGTCATCGGAGCGAGTCAATCAGTAATTTCCGCTTAATACCCCTTTTCCACTAGGGCCAGGACAGCGTCAGGACAAGGCGCGGAATGTAATAATTACAATCCGCGACCCTTCCGCAACCTGTCCGGACATTCCTAGGAGTGTCCGCACGCTGTCCTAAACCCTTCCTGGTGTTCGGGAAATCAAAATTTGTCCGCATCCAAATTTTGGTCGAGACCAAAATTTGGACGCGGATAATGAATTCCTGACACCTTCGGGAACCTGTCCTGACGATGTCCTGGTGATGTCCTGCCCTTCCTAAACCCTTCCGCGTCTTCCGGAAACCATCCGCAATCAGGTCAGCTTCAAGAAGGAAAGAAGAAGCCATGCGGATTTTATCAGGAACATGAGGATTGGAATAGGAAGGCAAGCGGACAGTTTCAGGAACGTGCGGACAGGAGTAAGAAGGCAAGCGGACTGTTTCAGGAACGTTCGGACTGGAATAGGAAGGCAAGCGGAGTGATTCAGGAATGTGTGGATCCAATGCTAATCCTATGTATGGAACGAGTACACAAGTAGCAAAAACCATTTGCAAAAGCACTAGATGGGGCAACGGGATAATACAAGACAAGAAAATTACAAAAAGTAAAGAAATACGGGGTCAAGGGGCCTAATTAGTATATACTAAACAAACCTGAGAACCTAGTATTTCAAGCAGTGTTTTATAAACATAATTACGCGAGCGCAAAGCACGAGTTGATTTTTTTTTTTTTGGGGGGGGTTACACACTTGAAGAAGGAATATTTCAAGCATTTTCTACTGATCTGAAAAGTGGACTTTTAAAATATTTCTTGCAATAGTTAAACTGGCAATGATGTGAGCAGATTATTTTATTCTGTACTGAACATAAAAAGATGTTTCATGCAACGTTTGATTATGAACTAGATTATTTTAATGTACTCGACTGAAAAAAGGACCTTATAGGCAGCGCTTGACTTTACAAATAGGACAAATATCATAACAAAATTAATAATACAGGTGTAGATTCCAAACTGAAATTCAAGTGTATATTCCTATTACATTTTAAGCACTTTGTTTGATCATGAATGAGGTGTCATTAATAAGAAATAATAATAAATGGTAGCAAGTTTATAAATATCGCTTTTATCAGAACGGCTCAAAACGATTTACAGCAGGGGCAAAACGATTTACCCCAGGATTCATTTCAATCCCGCATGAAAAGTGCACAATTTCCACACCCTGGGAAGCATTCCTTGCATTTATCCCGGTCTAAAAATTGCGCTGGCAAATTCAAGCATACAATAACTTTCGCTTCCAACCGGGTACCCATTTAGCACCTGGGTGGAGAGTGGCAAGGTATGCAATACGTCTTGCCAAAGGACGGTTTAGACCGCGGTGAGAATCGAACACACGACTCTCCGTTTACAAGGCGGGAGTCAGAACCACTACACCACGACTCTTTACAAAAAAATAGGCCTTCCTGAAAAAAAGTCGTGCACAGAGCATGTTTCTCATAAACATAAAATATGAGCGCGAAGCGCGAACTCACTTCTTTCAAACATCAAGGACGAAAAAGAAAAGACCTAAGTATTTTTCGTAAAAAATGAACAGCGTGCACAATCTTCTTATGATTAAACTATTGAAAGTATGAAGCGTGAAATGGACCATTATTTTCTACAAATTGAACTAGCTGAAACGCAGATATTAATTTCTTCACTCTTCTTCCTTTTCCCCCTTTTCTTTGGTTACTCCATTTTTCCTATTTTTACGCAGTCAATAGGGCGTAGCGTTCGCATTCGGCCTCCTGGAATTGCCCATTTACATTTTCTTACTTAGTCTATTTCAATTGGTACAAGAGGAGGCAAAGGCGATTAGACACTGGATTCACATTTTCGTCTAAAAATTAAAACTGATATTTCTAATCTTACACTTTCATAATCTCGACCAATTATTTTCTGTTCATTATCGCAATTTTTTTTCCTCGATTTCTATTTCACCTTATTTCATTCATCTCCTTCGTTTATTCCTATTTCTTTTGTGCTGTTTGTAATATCTATTTAATACTGGGAGGGGTAAGCCAGCAGCAGGGAGAGGAGGGCCGCTAGGCACCCCCTTTTTCTTTTCCACCATATCATTTTTTTTTTAAGTTTCCATTTCCATTTCACTTATTTTTCTTCTGTTTGTATTTTTTAAAGGGGGAGCAAGACCACCTCACCCCTTGATCCGCATGTGCCTGTCGAATGCAATTTGCATCCTCCTAACTTCCTGTTTTCTTCCTCTGTTGTAATATATGATTATGTATTAAATTGTAAAAAAATTATGAGAAAGTAATGTTATAAAGAGAGCCCCGACTTTGCTATGAACATATGCAGTTTTTTTAAAGTTACCTTAGTTGAAAAAATCAAGATCCGAGATAATTTATTGTTATGTATAAAAATGCACAAAATCTGCTTTCAAAAAGTGAATACTACATTACACCGCTAACACACTTTCCTTTATCCTCCACATTTCAATCAAATAATGCGAGTGCGAAGCGCGAGCTAAACATTTTTTACATTCCTACCTAAATACTGGGCATTCTAAGCACCTTTTAAAAGCATGAACAGGAAAGGAGTATGACTATACACTTGATGTGAGCGCGAAGCGCGAGCCGAAACGAAATTCGACATATCACGTTTTGTAAATCAGAAAACAGGATGGATAATTGGATAGATGGATAATATTCCTACATTAATAATAATATTTGGTAATTTGATCTGAAACTGGCGCAAGATTCGTATCTAAATAAACATGCGTGCGTGTGTTTAGATCCGGACCTAGAATCAGGAACTTCCAATTACATTCTTTATTATAATATCAATAATAAGAGCGCGATGATCGAGCTAAATATATTTGATTTTCAGATCTAAAAAAAAAAATTTAAGCGCAGTTACGAATTGGATATTGATCTCGCTTAATAAATGATGCGAGTGCGAAGCTCAAGTTTATATTTTTATCATTACATATATTTTGAGTAGCAACCGGGACATTTTAAGGTCATTTTTTGTCTTCAAATGACTATGATGACTATCTTCCTAAGCGAGATATGAAACTTGTCGATATTCCATTCTGAAAAAAAAACGGACAATGATTATTCGGAAATCTTATTAATCAAATGAGGGCTCGAAATTGATATTAAGGTCAGATAACTGGACATTTTGTAATCATGAATAGGATACATGGGTTGATATATTTTTAACAAAAATAATGCGAGCGCAAACTGTGAGCCGAAAATTTTAATAAACTGTCATAAAAGAGGAATTTAAAATAATTTGTTACAATTGATACAGGTATACATAACTCCCCAATCAAAATGCAAGCGAGCAGCTTTAGCTGATACTATTCACAATCAGACCATCCTAAAAAGGGATATTTAAAAAAAATATGGAATACACGAAGAGAATAGTTTTTTGACAAATCAAATAATGCTAGCGCGCAGCGCGAGCGGAAAATGTTCATATTTAGACCATAAAATATAGTCATCTTATAGAAAAACTATAAAATCTATTTGTAAATCAAACAAATTGAAAAACTTAATTTCCGAGAAAAGTTTTGTATATTTACTTCAAAACTTGATCTTTTAAGCTCAATATAAGTCTATTGAGCAAGTTATACATCTCATAGATTAGGCAATGCGGGCACAAAGCGTGAGCGAAAATTTAACATAGTGACATGTAACCCCCCCCCCATCTTATATAATTCACTCGTCTTTCTCCTCTTGTTTTTCCTCTTCGTTTTCTCTTCTCTTTTCCCTTCTGGTTCTTTTCCCTCTCTTTCCATTTTTTTAATTTTTTTTCTCGTTCCAAATATTGGGGAGGGGGGCATTTGATATCAAATGCCCCCTTCCAAAAAGTGAGGGGACGCGTCGCCCCTGTCCCCCTGGGATGTCCACCAATGTATGCAATTTGATTTGAAATAAAAGAAAATCCTATATAGTCTTTGTAGTCGAAGAAAACCAAAATAACACCCCTAAACACATAAAAAAAAGAAATATATTAATGATAATTTTCATGGAGTATTCGCAAGTTGTCCGATTGTCCTAGTCCTTGAATTTACCACTCGTGACGTTGTCCTAAATGTCTCCGGTTCTGTCCTAATACGATCTGCATGCTGTCCGCACCGAACGCCGACAAATTTATTTAGATAATCTTGTCCTAGGACAGTCCCAGGAGTGACCTACGACAATACGCAGACAGTCCTGGTTGTGTCCTAGGACAAGATCATTTGCATAATCTTTTACGGAATTTGGTTGCGGACAGCATGCCGAAATGACAAAAGTAGCTTCCGCAACCCTTCCTGGTCTTGTCCGCGCCCTAGTGGAAAACCGCCTTAAGGCGGTTTTCCACTAGGGCGCGGACAAGACCAGGAAGGGTTGCGGAAGCTACTTTTGTCATTTCGGCATGCTGTCCGCAACCAAATTCCGTAAAAGATTATGCAAATGATCTTGTCCTAGGACACAACCAGGACTGTCTGCGTATTGTCGTAGGTCACTCCTGGGACTGTCCTAGAACAAGATTATCTAAATAAATTTGTCGGCGTTCGGTGCGGACAGTATGCAGATCGTATTAGGACAGAACAGGAGACATTTAGGACAACGTCACGAGTGGTAAATTCAAGGACTAGGACAATCGGACAACTTGCGAATACTCCATGAAAATTATCATCCATATATTTTTTTTATGAATTTAGGTGTGTTATTTTGATTTTCTTCGACTACAAAGACTATATAGGATTTTCTTTTATTTCAAATCAAATTGCATACATTGGTGGACATCCCAGGGGGACAGGGGCGACGCGTCCCCTCACTTTTTGGAAGGGGGGCATTTGATATCAAATCCCCCCCTCCCCAATATTTGGAACGAGAAAAAAAAATGGAAAGAGAGGGAAAAGAACCAGAAGGGAAAAGAGAAGAGAAAACGAAGAGGAAAAACAAGAGGAGAAAGACGAGTGAATTATATAAGATGGGGGGGGGGATTTCATGTCACTATGTTAAATTTTCGCTCACGCTTTGTGCCCGCATTGCCTAATCTATGAGATGTATAACTTGCTCAATAGACTTATATTGAGCTTAAAAGATCAATTTTTGAAGTAAATATACAAAAAAAATCTCGGAAATTAAGTTTTCAATTTGTTTGATTTACAAATAGATTTTATAGTTTTCTATAAGATGACTATATTTATGGTCTAGATATGAACATTTTCCGCTCGCGCTGCGCGCTAGCATTATTTGATTTGTCAAAAAACTATTCTCTTCGTGTATTCCATATTTTTTTAAAATATCCCTTTTTAGGATGGTCTGATTGTGAATAGTATCAGCTAAAGCCGCTCGCTTGCATTTTGATTGGGGAGTTATGTATACCTGTATCAATTGTAACAAATTATTTTAAATTCCTCTTTTATGACAGTTTATTAAAATTTTCGGCTCACATTTTGCGCTTGCATTATTTTTGATAAAAATATATCAACCCATGTATCCTATTCATGATTACAAAATGTCCAGTTATCTGACCTTAATATCAATTTCGAGCCCTCATTTGATTAATAAGTCATGTAACAATATTTTCATGATTTCCTAATAATCATTGTCCGTTTTTTTTTTTTCAAAATGGAATATCGACAAGTTTCATATCTCGCTTAGGAAGATAGTCATCATAGTCATTCGAAGACAAAAAATGACCTTAAAATGTCCCGGTTGCTACTCAAAATGTATGTAATGATAAAAATATAAACTTAAGCTTCGCACTCGCATCATTTATTAAGCGAGATCAATATCCAATTCGTAACTGCGCTTAATTTTATTTTTTAGATCTGAAAATCAAATATATTTAGCTCGATCATCGCGCTCTTATTATTGATATTATAATAAAGAATGTAATTGGAAGTTCCTGATTCTAGGTCCGGATCTATACACACGCACGCATTTATTTAGATACGAATCTTGTGCCAGTTTCAGATCAATTACCAAATATTATTATTAATATTATCCATCTATCCAATTATCCATCCTTTTTCTGATTTACAAAACGTGATATGTCGAATTTCGTTTCGGCTCGCGCTTCGCGCTCACATCAAGTGTATAGTCATACTCCTTTCCTGTTCATGCTTTTAAAAGGTGCTTAGAATGCCCAGTATTTAGGTAAGAATGTAAAAATGTTCAGCTCGCGCTTCGCGCTCGCATTATTTGATTGAAATGTGGAGGATAAAGGAAAGTGTGTTAGCGGTGTAATGTAGTATTCACTTTTTGAAAGCAGATTTTGTGCATTTTTATACATAACAATAAATTATCTCGGATCTTGATTTTTTTTCAACTAAGGTAACTTTAAAAAGACTGCATATGTTCATAGCAAAGTCGGGGCTCTCTTTATAACATTACTTTCTTATAATTTTTTTTTACAATTTAATATGTAATCATATATTACAACAGAGGAAGAAAACAGGAAGTTAGGATGCAAATTGCATTCGACAGGCACATGCTGATCAAGGGGTGAGGTGGTCTTGCTCCCCCTTTAAAAAAATACAAACAGAAGAAAAATAAGTGAAATGGAAAGGGAAACTAAAAAAAATGATATGGTGGAAAAGAAAAAGGGGGTGCCGTGCTGATGCGGCCCTCCTCTCCCTGCTGCTGGCTTACCCCTCCCAGTATTAAATAGATATACAAACAGCACAAAGGAAATAGGAATAAACGAAGGAGATGAATGAAATAAGGTGAAATAGAATCGAGGAAAAAAATAGCGATCATGAACAGAAAATAATTGTCGAGATTATGAAAGTGTAAGATTAGAAATATCAGTTTTAATTTATAGACGAAAATGTGAATCCAGTGTCTAATCGCCTTTGCCTCCTCTTGTACCAATTGAAATAGACTAAGTAAGAAAATGTAAATGGGCAATTCCAGGAGGCCGAATGCGAACGCTACGCCCTATTGACTGCGTAAAAATAGAAAAAATGGAGTAACCAAAGAAGAGGGGGAAAAGGAAGAAGAGTGAAGAAATTGACAGACCTGCAGACGGGGAGAATATCTGCGTTTCAGCTAGTTCAATTTGTAGAAAATAATGGGCTATTTTACGCTTCATACTTTCAATAGTTTAATTATAAGAAGATTGTGCACGCTGTTCATTTTTTACGAAAAATACTTAGGTCTTTTCTTTTTCATCCTTGATGGTTGAAAGAAGTGAGCTCGCGCTTCGCGCTCATATTTTATGTTTATGAGAAACATGCTCTGTGCACGACTTTTTTCAGGAAGGCCTATTTTTTGTAAAGAGTCGTGGTGTAGTGGTTTTGACTCCCGCCTTGTAAACGGAGAGTCGTGTGTTCGATTCTCACCGCGGTCTAAACCGTCCTTTGGTAAGACGTATTGCATACCTTGCCACTCTCCACCCAGGTGCTTAATGGGTACCCGATTGGAAGCGAAAGTTATTGTATGCTTGAATTTGCCAGCGCAATTTTTAGACCGGGATAATGCAAGGAATGCTTCCCAGGGTGTGGAAATTGTGCACTTTTCATGCGGGATTGAAATGAATCCTGGCCAGGGTAAATCGTTTTGCCCCTGCTGTAAATCGTTTTGAGCCGTTCTCATAAAAGCGATATTTATAAACTTGCTACCATTTATTATTATTTCTTATTAATGACACCTCATTCATGATCAAACAAAGTGCTTAAAATGTAATAGGAATATACACTTGAATTTCAGTTTGGAATCTACACCTGTATTATTAATTTTGTTATGATATTTGTCCTATTTGTAAAGTCAAGCGCTGCCTATAAGGTCCCTTTTTTCAGTCGAGTACATTAAAATAATCTAGTTCATAATCAAACGTTGCATGAAACATCTTTTAATGATCAGTACAGAATAAAATGGTTACAGCCCGATAGACCGCGGGTCCGATAGACCGCGTGTCCGTTAGACCGCGGGTCCGATAGACCGCGGGTCCGATTGACCGCGGGCCCGATAGACCGCAGGTCCGATAGTCCGCGGTGTGTGTAAAATTATGATCAGGTCAACATAGTGAAATCCATGTTATCAAGAGGTCAAAAGGTCATTGATACGAGTCCATGGGGTTCTATAACGATGACCCACAGGACAAATCGCCCCCTGACATCTACTTCAAGGAAAATATTATCTCCATATTTTTATCGTCGGGGACTTATACACCCCCCAGAAATTTGCCCTCTAGACGCCATACGGAGCCTCTATATGCCATCGACGTGACGACATGGCGAGATACTTTATCTTGCCATGTCGACTATATAAGCTTATTATGTCCGCATGGCGAGATACATTATCTTGCCAAGTCAGTCCACTTATAAAAAGTTATATGTCAACATGGCGATATATCGGGATTCTTGCCGGGAATTGTACACTTCATATCTCGCCATGTTGACATATCGACTTGACAAGATTATATCTTTATGTCGAAATAATAAGCTTATTAATTACTTTAATAGGCGGCGGGAGCGGGGGGGGGCTTTCCCCCCTAAATTTGAGGTGGGAGGACGGTCCCCCTAAATTTTTAGTTGACAACCTTTTTTGGTCAATTTCTTTTCTACGCCCCCCCCCCCTAAATAGGTATACCACCCTAGAATATTTTTGCTCCCCCTAATTTTGGTTGATAACCTTTTTTTTCCTTGTCAAAATATTTTGGTGGTCCCTCCTAAAATTTTGGTTGATTTGCTTTTCAATTTTTTACCTGTGTCCATCCCAAAATTTCAGGTGGATCCCCCTAAATTTTTTGCCTTCGGCCGCCAATGATTAATTAAGACATGGTAAGATGAAGTACCACGCCATGTCGTCACGTTAAGGCATTTTCACAATTATTATTTTCATAATTATCTGGAGAGTAAATTTCCGGGGGGGGGGGTAACAGTCCCCGGCGGTAAAAAAATATGGGGATAATATTTTCCTTGAAGTAGTTGTCAGGGGGTGATTGCCCTAATTGGGTTATTGTTATAGAACCCAGGCGAGGATCCAGGATTTCAAGGGGAGGGGAGCAAATTTGACCTGATGTTTGGCGCCCATGTGTACTTTTCGAAAAATGGCGCCCACTCCCTCCCGGCCAGGCTAACTTAAATTATCTTATAATCACATTTAAAAAAATAAAGACCACTTTTTAATGTGTTCTTGAAAAAAAATCCATGAATACATAAATACCAAAAGGTAGGGGGGACACAGGAGTGGTTCCAGCCTTCGCCAAATGGGGGGGGGGCTGGGTGGGTAGGAAATTTGTTTCAGCCATATTTTCCCCGATCGGCAGCTCGGAGATAATTTTTGTTTGTTTCTTTGAAGGCGTAGTCCTCATTAGTCACTTCTTGGCTTTATTCTTATAAATTAATACATATCATAATCCTCATTTATATGATGCGAGCGCGAAGCGCGAGCTAATTTTGGGGGGAATTTTATGTATTTTTTTCCTAAAATTTGAACTGATACTGGGCAATTTTTGTTATCCTGAAAAAGACATGTATGCAACTTCATAATTACTACGAACGCAAAGCGCAAGGGGAAATTAACTGATGAAAAAGATACCTGTTAAAGTAGCATTTAACAATCCAATAATGCGAGCGCGAAGCGCAAGATGAATCTTTTTGAAATTTTCACCCAAAGAAAGGAAATTCTTAGCACTTTTTTTAATCAAGCAGAATAGGTATATGAGTAAACAATTAAAGCAAGTGCGAAGCGCGAGCGGAAAATTTCTAAATTTAGTCCTATATTATTTACTGAACGAGACACTCTATTCATGATTTGAAAATCCTAAAAAAATATGAGTATTAATAATACGAGCGCAAAGCGCGAGCAAAAAAAAATTATACGTTTTAAACTGGTACCTATTAAGGACTGCTTGCACTTAGCCATGAAGGCGTCACACATTTCAACAATCAAAAAATGCGAGCGCGAAGCGCGAGCTGAACATTTTTGAACTTTTTTAAAGAAAGAATGGAAAATTTCAATCAGTTTTGTAATCGTGAACAGGATAGCTATGTAATTTAACGATTGATACGAGCGCGAAGCGCGAGCAGAAAAAAAAATCGAGATTTAGACCTAAAAGTGGGCCACTCTGTTCATGTTTTGTAAATCATCAAAAGGATGATTAATATGGCGTCTACCTGCATTAATAATGCGAGCACAAAGCGCGAGCAGAAAATTTTTGATATTGTGATCTGAAACTAATTTAAATTAGAGAACAAGTTGGGTATCTGAATAAACATGCGCGATTGTGTTTCATATTTAGACCTAGAATCTAGGCATTCTGAATACAACTTTAATCATGAAAATCATGAAACTTTGATAGTCCGATCTGAAAAAAGGAGTCAATTTCAGCTTAATATTTCTAGCACTTAGTAGAAAAATTGTAAGGTTGATATGGATCGCACTTAAAAAAGAGCTGATATTATTATTACTTTGAATTTTGACATAGGACCGGGACATCCTTACGACATGCCATCATATGAAAATGATGACTATCTTCCTATTCATCTAAATAAGCGCGAGATGAAACAAAGGGACAATTCAATTATTAAATTGATATCATATTTATTAATGCCTAATGAGGGCGCGAAATCTGATGATATCATGGCATAAAACTGGACATTTCACTTTTGTGATTATGAATAGAATGCATCAGTTTATATATTTTTAACCATTAATGCGAGCGCAAGTCGCGAGCTATAATTTTTGATAAACTGTCATGAAAAGGGGATTTTAAGTAGTTTGTTGTATAAACAAAATTGAAACATTTATATAACTCGCCAATCAAAATGCAAGCGTGCAGCGCGCTAGCTGATGCGTCTTAACAATCAGACCAGAAAAGGGATATTTTGAAAACTTTATGGATTACACAAAAATATAGGTACCTGATAAATCAAAATTTGCGAGCGCGTAGCGCAAGCAGCAAATGTTAACATTCAAACCATAAAATTGACATTTTTACAGAGCACTTTTTAAAAACCAATTGTAAATTACACAAAACAATGAAAGTTCGATTTCCGAGGTGAAATATGTGTTGTATATTGTTTTCCAAACTTGATATTCGAACTCCATATTGAACAAGATATGTAAATCACCTAATAGGCAATGTGAGCGCGAAGCGCGAGCGAAAGTTTTATATAGTTGCACGAAAGATTCTTTTTATTTTCCAAGTCTTCCCCTCATCTTATTTTATGCCTTCGTCGTCTTTGTCTTCCTTTTCTCCTCTCTTTTTTCATCCTTTTTCCCTTCTTCTTTTCCTTTTTTTTCTTTTTTTGCTCCGCCAAGGGGGGGGGGCTCGGCCCCCTTGATCCGCCTATGGGGACAAGGGGTGGGGAAAAAAGGTTATCAACGCCAAAGTAAGGTCATCTCGTCCCAAAATACATGTTTTATTTCGATTTAGAATGATGTATTTCTATGATTATCAAAGACCAAAATAGTAGGGGGACATTTGATATTGTGTCCCCCTACTATTTTGAGTAGGTGGGACACGTCCCCCCTGGGATTTCCGCCCATGATGTAATATCAATGGGAGTGCGAAGCACGAGTGATTTTTTTTTTTTTGGGGGGGGGTTCAATTTGGTTTAACTTCTCACCAGAATAGGCCCTACTAGAATATTGTGAACGGGAGCTGTAGTTTCTGTACTGTTGTTTTAGTATACCCTTCAATATTATCAATGATAACCTCTAGGAAATATGCAATCTCGACTAATTATCCCCATCAGTAGCGTATTTATTCAGCATGGGTGCAGGGGGGGGGGCAAGGGCACCAAGATAAAAAAATAAATGAAATGGGGGGTAGACGTTAAAGAAAATCTGAGGTTTTATTCTTGAAAAACACATTGAGGTTTCTCGCAAGGCCTATATAAATAATGAGAACGCGAAGCGCGATCTGATTTTTTAAATAGAATTTTCCTGTATTTTATCCTGAAAGCCTAAGTCAGGGACGGACCCAGCTTCCGCCAATAGGGGGAGGGGCCATTTTTTCACCCATATTTTCCCCGATCGGCCGCTCAAAGTTGATTTGTCCAAGTGCCATAATGAGCCAACAATTTCGAGGGGGCTCGATATGGCGTATCGCATAAAATTAATAATAAGTTGGCAGTGAGCGAAGCGAGCAAGCAAATATGTTGACACTTTTATTACAAAAATACAAGGTTGTGATAGATTTTGACATAATATTTGGAAAATAATAGTATATTTCATCCTAATCCCTTTCCTTTTCTCTCTATTTTTTCTTAGCCTTGATTCTCTCTTTTTTGTTGGGGGGGGGGGGCAAACGCCCATGTCCTCACAGTCATTTCCTAGATTTACTTTATAAGCAACATAAATGTGTTATAATCTCATAAGCCATATGCAAGCTAAAAATTAAATTTCATGTATATTGTCCTGAAAATTTAACATTCTGGGCAATGTTTGAGAACCTGAACAGGACGCGTATGTAACTAGATAATTACCATGAGCGCGAAGCGCGAGCAGAAATGTTAAATATTATGGACTGGTCGAAAAGTTAGTCATCAATACGATACATATTTCAACGATTAAAGTGAAAATTTTTGATATTCCAACCTAAAAAGATGAGATTCAAATCCCCCAATGGGACATTCGACATTCATTTCCATCTCTCCTTTTTTATCTTTCTTATCCCTCTTTTCTTTTTCTTTCCTTTCCACTTCCCTTCCACTCTCTCTCTCTATATTCTCTTCTTTTCCCCTCTTCCTCTATCTCTCTTTTTCGTATCTTTCTTCCCATCTTCCTCTCTATTTAAATATTCTCTTCCTTCCTCTTTTTTTCTTCTTCTTTTTCCTCCTTTTCCTTTCTCCTAGCTTTCTTTTCTTCTCTTCCTTTTCCGTCCTCTCTTTTTTCTCTTCTTTCCCCATGTTCTTCTCCCTTTTTCTTTGTCTTTCCTTTCCCCCTCTTACTCTCTTTTTTATTATCTTCTTTTCCCATCTTCCTCTCTCTATTTAATTTTCTCTTCTTTTTCCCTCCCCCCCCCCTCTTTTTTGAGCGGGGGGAAGGGGGGTGAGGCAGTTCCCCCTCGCCCCCCCCCATGGATCCGCACCTGATAGAACCCCATGGTCTCGTATTCTTTGACCTTTGGACCTCTCGATGACATATGATATATCTGATCATAATTTTACACGCACTGCGGAATATCGGACCCGCGGTCTATCGGACCCGCGGACTATCGGACCCGCGGTCTATCGAACCCGCGGACTACCGGACCCGCGGTCTATCGGGATGTCCCCGAATAAAATAATCTGCTCACATCATTGCCAGTTTAACTATTGCAAGAAATATTTTAATAGTCCACTTTTCAGATCAGTAGAAAATGCTTGAAATATTCCTTCTTCAAGTCTGTAACCCCCCCCCCCCCAAAAAAAAATCAACTCGTTGCTTTGCGCTCGCGTAATTATGTTTAAAACACTGCTTGAAATACTGGGTTCTCAGGTTTGCTTAGTATATACTAATTAGGCCCCTTGACCCCGTATTTCTTTACTTTTTGTAATTTTCTTGTCTTGTATTATCCCGTTGCTCCATCTAGTGCTTTTGCAAATGGTTTTTGCTACTTGTGTACTCGTTCCATACATATTAGCATTGGATCCACACATTCCTGAATCACTCCGCTTGCCTTCCTATTCCAGTCCGAACGTTCCTGAAACAGTCCGCTTGCCTTCTTATTCCTGTCCGCACGTTCCTGAAACTGTCCGCTTGCCTTCCTATTCCAATCCGCATGTTCCTGATAAAATCCGCATGGCCTCTTCTTTCCTTCTTGAAGCTGACCTGATTGCGGATGGTTTCCGGAAGACGCGGAAGGGTTTAGGAAGGGCAGGACATCGTCAGGACAGGGTCCCGAAGGTGTCAGGAATTCATTATCCGCGTCCAAATTTTGGTCTCGACCAAAATTTGGATGCGGACAAATTTTGATTTCCCGAACACCAGGAAGGGTTTAGGACAGCGTGCGGACACTCCTAGGAATGTCCGGACAGGTTGCGGAAGGGTCGCGGATTGTAATTATTACATTCCGCGCCTTGTCCTGACGCTGTCCTGGCCCTAGTGGAAAAGGGGTTTTATGCACATCCTCGATCTACTCCCTGGGATTTATTCTATGAAGCGCGCCAAGTGTAAGCCCAAGTATTCTGTAATAAAACACTTTGAAATTCTTATTTTGTTACAAAACCAATCGACAGTCATGAATAATATTTGTGGACAACTCTCCATTTGTCTTGTACACAAATTTTCAGATTTCCCCTTTATTTTGCATAATTCACATTATCTTCTCCTGACCTTGACATAATGTGTGAATTATATTTTCCCATGACATATATTGTGCTCAGAAGGAGGCAAGATGCGATTTGAAAGAGGAGGAAAATATGAAAATGTGTGAACTGAAAACAAATGGAGAGTTGTCCACAAAATCTGCCATTTTGAAGCACGTTTGACAATTTGAGGATCCCATAAAAAGTACAAGAAAACTTTTCAAACGTCCATTACTTGCTTATTTCATAACCGACTTTATGAAACTTATTTTAAATTGTTCCTCTTATTTTACTCTTTCCATAAGATTGCTTCTCTTCTTAGGTTATGCTTCCCTTTAAACTCAAGTATTCTGTAACAAATAACCTGGAAATTCTTATTTTCTTACAAAATCAATCGACAGTTGTGATTTTTTTTCACAAAATCAATCGACGGTGCACACAATTATGGAAAAGCTACAATCAATTTCACATCATTGCGAATATCAACTAAGCCCCTTGGCGGGGAGTGGCAAAGTGTGGATTGATGCCTTGCCAAAGGACGTTAGGCATGTTAGGTCGCGGTGAGATTCGAACACACGGACTTCTGATTACAAGGCGAGAATCAGAATACATTACAACTCTTCCACTTCTAATTAAGAATAAAAATTATTCTAGATCTCACCTTAACATATTAAATTGAAACAAGTGGAATGCCTCTGGCCGTCTCACTTGCATCACGCGGTTCAATATAGCAGCAGTGCTGACTTTGAAAACTACTCTAACTCGCACAAGATGTTCAGTGATACATGGTTATTCTTATGTCCACGTTTTATGAACTAGACCAATAAACTTACAGAGATATGATGGTTATTCAACAAAAAAAAACCCCAACATGGCCAAAGTTCATTGACCTTACATGACCTTTGACCTTGATCATTTGACCTGAAACTCGCGCAGGATGTTCAGTGATACTTGATTACTCTTATGTACAAGTTTCATGAATCAGATCCATAAACTTTCAAAGTTATGATGGTAATTCAACAGATACACCCAATTCGGCCAAAGATCATTGACCTTTGACCTTGTTCATGTGACCTGAAACGCGCACAGGATGTTCAGTGTTACTTGATTACTCTAATGTTCAAGTTTAATGAACTAGACCAATAAACTTTCAAGTTATGATGGTAATTCACCAGATACCCCCGATTCGGCCAAAGTTCATTGACCCTAAATGACCTTTGACCTCAGTCATGAGACCTGAAACTTGCACAAAATGTTCAGTGATGCTTGATTACTATTATGTCCAAGTTTCATGAATCAGATCCATAAACTTTCAAAGTTATGATGAGAATTCAACAGATATCCCCAATTCGGCCAAAGTTCATTGACCCTAAATGACCTTTCACCTTGGTCATGTGACGTGAAACTCATGCAGAATGTTCAGTGATACTTGACTAACCTTATGTCTAAGTTTGATGAACTAGGTCCATATATGATGACATTTCAAAAACTTAACTTCATGGTTAAAATTTCGATGTTGATTCCTCCAACATGGTCTAAGTTCATTGACCCTAAATGACCCTTTGACCGTGGTCATGTGACATGAAACTCTAATAGGATGTTTAGTAATACTCATTGGCGGTGGAAGCCAGAAAATTTATGGGGTGTCCACCTGAAATTTTGGGATGGACACAGGTAAAAAATTTGACAAGCGCCCCCAAAAAAGATTTTGAACCTAAATTTTATTAGTTGCTAACCAAAAAAATTTTGACAAGCAAAAAAAAAAAAAAAGGTGTCCCCCCCGCTTCCGCCGCCTATGGTAATACTTGATTAACCTTGCGGCCAAGTTTCATGAACTAGGTCCATATAATTTATAAGTTATGATGTCATTTCAAAAACTTAACCTCAGGTTAAGATTTGATGTTGACCCCGCCGTCGCCGTCGGAAAAGCGGCGCCTATAGTCTCACTCTGCTACGCAGGTGAGACAAATAAATGAAACCAAACCATAGTTAATTGATATTTAATTATTACAAAGAAATACAAGTCTGCTAAAAACAAACCTTGCGCCAGAATGAAATACATTCTATTCATAAATATCTTCTATCAATAAAGACGATTTTCCATGACGAAATTATTGTTTTATCTAAATGAAGCATCTGCGATGTGTATATACCATACAGAAAGGCAGGAGTATATCAATTTCAGAAATTCGCTTATTACAATAAAGTCAGCAAAAATGTTAGAATATTTTCATTAAATCGTTAGGTAGTGCATACCGGAATTCAGTAAAATAAATAGACCTCTGTGCAATGTTTCTACTTTCAGCTCAATCCGCACCATATTTATCTCAAGATTCAATGTCATATCAAGGAAATGCGTAGAAATCTGCAGATTTCATTACTTGAAACAATACCGTGATACTCTGGTGAAATTGGGTCTGTGTCTTTACATGGATGCGCAGTGCCAGGAAAAATGAAATAAATAATTAAGGTTACCCTTATGAATTAGTTGATATCTTTTCTATTATTAGAATATGCAAAAAATCAATAATCATGAAATATAGAATTAAATATGAAAAACCGTGATTACTGTCTTCGACATCATTGGTCACGATTCAATCCTTCCACACACGTGAATATAAAGTTATTAATATTCCTGTATGTCATGTAACAATGAAATCATATTACCTTTAACAGTATATATTCCTGTACATTTCTTTTCCAGTTCATCATCAAAGATTATTGCTACCACTTCATGTGTTCCTATTGATACACTCCCTCCAACAGGGAATCCTCCTAGAGTTATATTAACCGACACAGCATCTCCGTGATATCGGTAACCAAGGGCAGATTTGGTGACATTGTCTGCTCCAAAATCGGGCGTAAAATTGTAAGTCGCTTGATGTGGATCGGTTCTTACAGTGCGATTCAAGTCCGGACAGGTCACTGGTAACTCAGTTACTGCAAAATATCAATTTAAAGTATAACTCGCTTAATTTGATTTTCCAAACATATAAACTTAATTCAGCATAACTCTCGATTATCTATGGAAAGGGAAATACGAAATCTCTCACTACAAGCAGTAATCAAGGTTTATGAAGTTCTACATTCATTCAGATTTCGATTTGCATTGAACAATAAATGCTTTACCCCTTTCAATCAGAATTCTTTATTGACTGATTTAAAAGAACACTTAATTTCTATTGTTGCCAATTTAACCTACACCGATACATATTTTTTAATTTTGGTAAAATGCTTGGGTAAGTGGGAACACGTTGATTTTTTTCTCCATATTGGGCAATGTTTCCTGTTTACTTTTTTTTTAATTTCGTTTGACTGTTATTCAATTTTTCGTATTTTTCACTGTAAGTTTCTAAGATACAAAATACGGAAGGGTATCAAAGACTTCCATTAAGGTTTTATCTTATGGTCATGTTTCTGAAAAAAATAATATGTCTATATCAGTTTATGGAGAATATCCTCAAATGAATCTGAAATCAAATTCATCACTCATTTTTTTTCTACAAGATGATGGAATGTTTGCCTTTCTTTACCATTAAAAATGAAATGTATACCTCATGAAAATGCATACGTGAAAGGGTTTATTCTTGATATGGTGCATTTTTTGTAAAAGGAAAATTAATCCTCGCGACTAACGATAAAAGACCTCGAATATATGTAATTCAGCATGGAGGGACGGGTAAGCTAGTTGGATAAGGATGTTTAGGCAATGTTCATTTCTAAATCAGATTTTAAAACAGATGTACCCAATGTCACTACCTACGTGTATTCTGTACGTAGAATAAGCATTCAGCTGAGTTGTTATATTCATCGACAGCAAACAATGTTACTGCTGTGTATCCAGGAGCGAGAGGTGCACCTTCTGTGACGTCATAAGTTACATTTGGGTAAGGACTAGCATCATTATAGGTATACATATCATTGGTCAATCCATGAAAGGTGTTTGGTGAATCGTTAGAAAGTGTTACGTTGGAACATGTCACAATAGGAGGATCAGTATCTGTAACGAAAAGGGGAGATAAAATGAATCATATCAATGTTACTTTTATAATCGACATACAAGGTAAATCATTAATAATGATTTTACAGGATGCGCTAAAGACAGACATTGTAAGTATCTAGGCGCCTATCATTTATCATTACGCCGGTCATCTGATTCAATTATTCATTCCCGCTTATGCACAACCTCTACTCTCTTGGGTTTATTCTATGGAGCTGCAAGTGCCCAGGTCCAAGTGTTCTGGAATAAAACACTTGGAAATTCTTATTTTTTTTTTACAAAAAACCAATCAACAGTCATGATTTTTCCTTTACAAAATCAATCGAAGGCGCACTCAATTATGGACAAGCTATAATTAATTTCACATCATTGCGGCTATCCCCTTAGCCCCTGGGTGGAGAGTGGCAAAGTGTGAATTGGCGCCTTGCCAAAAGACGTTCGGCTGCGGTGAGATTCGAACACACGGACTTCTGATTACAAGGCGAGAATTAGAATACGTCACAACTCTTCCACTTCTAATTAAGAATAAAAATTATTCTAAATCTCACCTAAACATATTAGATTGAAAAAATTGAAACCAAACCATAGTTAATTGATATTTATTATATATTCAAGTCTGCTAAAAACAAAATCTTGCACCAGATTGAAATACATTAAATTCATCAAGATCTTCTTGAATAAAGATGATTTTTCATGATGAAATTATTATTTTTATCTAAATGAAGCACCTGCAATGTGTATATACCGCAAGGCAGGAGTATATCAATTTCAGAAAATTGCTTATTTCAATAAAGTCAGCAAAAAGGTTAGAACAAGATCTTCATTAAATCTTTAGGTTAGAGAAAACAAGAATTCAGTAAATAAAGAAACCTCTTTCAGCTCAATACGTAGATTTATATCCAGATTCAATGTCATATCAAGAAAATATGTAGAAAAATGCAGATTTATCTTGAAACAATATGCAAATCTATACCTTTACAAGTGGAATGCCTCTGGCCGTCTCACCTGCATCACGCGGTTCAATATAGCAGCAGTGTTGACTTTGAATACTACTCTAACTCGCACAAGATGTTCAGTGATACATGGTTACTCTTATGTCCACTTTTTATGAACTAGACCAATAAACTTACAGAGATATGATGGTTATTCAACAAAAAACCCCAACATGGCCAAAGTTCATTGACCTTACATGACCTTTGACCTTGATCATGTGACCTGAAACTCGAACAGGATGTTCAGTGATACTTGATTACTCTTATGTACAAGTTTCATGAATCAGATCCATAAACTTTCAAAGTTATGATGGTAATTCAACAGATACACCCAATTAGGCCAAAGTTCATTGACCTTTGACCTTGGTCATGTGACCTGAAACGCGCACAGGATGACTCTAATGTCCAAGTTTAATGAACTAGACCAATAAACTTTCAAAGTTATGATGGTAATTCAACAGATACCCCCGATTCGGCCAAAGTTCATTGACCCTAAATGACCTTTGAAATTAATCATGAGACTTGAAACTTAAACAAAATTTTCAGTAATGCTTGATTACTATTATGTCCAAGTTTCATGAATCAGATCCATAAACTTCAAAGTTATGATGGGAATTCAACAGATATCCCCAATTCGGCCAAAGTTCATTGACCCTAAATGACCTTTGACCTTGGTCATGTGACGTGAAACTCAAGCAGGATGTTTAGTGATACTTGATTAACCTTATGTCCAAGTTTCATGAACTGGGTTCATATATTTTCTAAGTAATGATGACATTTCAAAAACTTAACCTCACGTTAAGATTTCGACGTTGATTCCTCCAACATGGTCTAAGTTCATTGACCCTAAATGACCTTTGACCTTGGTCATGTGACATGAAACTCTAATAGGATGTTTAGTAATACTTGATTAACCTTATGGCCAAGTTTTATTAACTAGGTCCATATACTTTCTAGTTATAATGTCATTTCAAAAACTTAACCTCAGGTTAAGATTTGATGTTGACGCCGCCGCCGCCGTCGGAAAAGCGGCGCCTATAGTCTCACTTTGCTTCGCAGGTGAGACAAAAACGTGATACTATGGTGAAATCGGGTTTGTGTATTTACATGTATATGGATGCAAATTTGAGTCCTCTTTCACTGTCTTTGCTCAGGGCGTATCAAAAAAATATTTTTCTCAAGGACAAATAAGAGATCTTTGTTATATTAATTTAAATAAAAAGGTATGTGAAACATTTTCCTCAGTATCAGGGAAAATTAAGTAAATAATTAAGGTTACCCTTTTGTATTAGTTGATAGCTTTTGCATTATTAGAATATGAAAAAAAATCAATAATCATGAAATATAGAATTAATCATGAAAAAACGTGATTACTGTCTTCGACATCATTGGTCACGATTCAATCCTTCCACACACGTGAATATAAAGTTATTAATATTCCTGTATGTCATGTAACAATAAAATTATATTACCTTTAACAGTATATATTCCTGTACATTTCTTTTCCAGTTCATCATCAAAGATTATTGCTACCACTTCATGTGTTCCTATTGATACACTCCCTCCAACAGGGACTCCTCCTAGAGTAATATTAACCGACACAGCATCTCCGTGATATCGGTAACCATCAACAGATTTGGTGACATTGTCTGCTCCAAAATCTGGCGTAAAATTGTAAGTCGCTTGATGTGGATCGGTTCTTACAGTGCGATTCAAGTCCGGACAGGTCACTGGTAACTCGGTTACTGCAAAATATCAATTGCAAGAATGACTCGCTTAAGTTGATTTTCCAAATATACAAACGTAATTCAGCATAACTCTCGATTAACTATGGAAAGGGAAATACGAGATCTCTCACGATTAGCAGTAATGATGGTTTATGAAGTTCTACATTCATTCAGATTTCGATTTGCATTGAACAGTAAATGCTTTACCCCTTTCAATCAGAATTCTTTATTGACTGATTTAAAAGAACACTTAATTTCTATTGTTGCCAATTTAACCTACACCAATACATTTTTTTTTAATTTTGGTAAAATGCTTGGGTAAGTGGGAACACGTTGACTTTTTTTCTCCATATTGGGCAATTTTTCCTTTTTACTTTTTTTTATTTCGTTTGACTGTTGTTCAATTTTTCGTATTTTTCACTATAAGTTTATAGAATATAAAATACGGAAGGATATCAAAGACTTACATTAAGGTTTTATCTTATGGTCATGTTTCTGAAAAAAATAATATTTCTAGAACAGTTTATGGAGAATATCCTCAAATGAATCTGAAATCAAACTCAACACGCATATTTTTTTTCTACAAGATGACGGAATGTTTGCCTTTCTTTACCATTAAAAATGAAATGTATACCTCATGAAAATGCATACATGGAAGGGTTTATTCTTGATATGGTGCATTTTTTGTAAAAGGATAATTAATCCTCGCGACCAACGATAAAAGACCTCGAATATATGTAATTCAGCATGGAGGGACGGGTAAGCTAGTTAGATAAGAATGTTCAGGCAATGTTCATTTCTAAATCAGATTTTAAAACAGATGTAACCAATGTCACTACCTACGTGTATTCTGTACGTAGAATAAGCATTCAGCTGAGTTGTTATATTCATCGACAGCAAACAATGTTACTGCTGTGTATCCAGGAGCGAGAGGTGCACCTTCTGTGACGTCATAAGTTACATTTGGGTAAGGACTAGCATCATTATAGGTATACATATCATTGGTCAATCCATGAAAGGTGTTTGGTGAATCGTTAGAGAGTGTTACGTTGGAACATGTCACAATAGGAGGATCAGTATCTGTAACGAAAAGGGGAGATAAAATGAATCATATCAATGTTACTTTTATAATCGATATACAAGGTAAATCATTTATGATTTTACATGCGCTTAATATACGCAGGCGCTTATCAATTCATTATTACCCCGGTCATCGGATTCAGTTATTCATTCCCACATATGCACATCCTCTGCACCCTGGGGTTTATTTTAAGGAGCGCCAAGTGAAAGCCCTGTACCAAAACACCTGGAAATTCTTATTTTGTTACAAAACCAATCGACAGCCAGGAATTTATCACAAATTCGATCGACGACGCACACAATTATGGACAAGCTACAAGAAATTTTACATCATTGCGGATATCCAATTAGTCCCGGGTGGGGAGTGGCAAAGTGTGGATTGACGCCTGGCCAAAGGACGTTATGCCGTGGTTAGATTCGAACACACGGACTTCTGATTACAAGGCGAGAATCAGAATACACCACGACTCTTCCACTTCAAATTATTAAGACTAACAGTTATTCCAAATCTCACCTAAACATAATTATTAAATTGAATGAAATCGAAACAAAACCACATCTAATTGATAATTAACTATAAACAAACAAATATGAGTCTGCTCATAAAATCTTGCACCAGAATAAAATACATTCAATTCATTAAGATCGTCTATCAATAAAGATTACTTTTTTAATATCATATTAAATTATTGTTTCATTTAAATTAAGCAGCTGTGATGTGTATATATCGAACAGGCAGTAGCATATCTTGCAGAAATTCGCTTATTACAATAAAATAAACAAAACAGAACAATATCTTAATTAAATCGTTAGGTTAGAGTATACCAGAATTCAGTAAATAATGAAACCTCTTTCAGCTCAATACATAACATATTCATCTCAAGATTCAATGTCATATCAAGAAAAGTGCAGAAATATGCAGATTTATCTTGAAACAATATGCAAATCTATCTGTGGTGAAATTAGGTCTGTGTCTTTATATACTCCCCAGGGAGTGGAGGATGTGCACACATTGTGTGCGGGAATGACTGATTGAATCCGATGACCGGGGTAAAATATGTAAAGCGCTTAGACACGTCGTTCCGATGGATTTAGCGCTATATAAAAGCGGATTATTATTATTATATGGATGCAAAGTTAAACCCCCTTTCCTTAGTGCGTAACAAAAAAAAAAGATTATGTTTAAATTCTCCAGGACAAATAAGAGATATTTATTATATTCATTTAAATAAAAAAGGTCTGTGAGATATTTTCCTCAGTATCAGGAAGAATTAAGTAAATTATTAAGGTTACCATTTTGTATTAGTTGATAGCTTCTCTATTATTAGAATATGAAAAAGAAACTCAATAATCGTGAAATTTCGAATTAAACAGGAAAAATGTCTTACTGTCTTCGGCATCATTTGGTTACGATTCAATCTTTAAAAACACGTGAATATAAAGTTATTAATATTCCTAGATGTCATGTAACAATGAAATTATATTACCTTTAACAGTATATATTCCTGTACATTTCTTTTCCAGTTCATCATCAAAGATGATTGCTACCACTTCATGTGTTCCTATTGATACACTCCCTCCAACAGGGAATCCTCCTAGAGTTATATTAACCGACACAGCATCTCCGTGATATCGGTAACCAAGGGCAGATTTGGTGACATTGTCTGCTCCAAAATCGGGCGTAAAATTGTAAGTCGCTTGATGTGGATCGGTTCTTACAGTGCGATTCAAGTCCGGACAGGTCACTGGTAACTCAGTTACTGCAAAATATCAATTTAAAGTATAACTCGCTTAATTTGATTTTCCAAACATATAAACTTAATTCAGCATAACTCTCGATTATCTATGGAAAGGGAAATACGAAATCTCTCACTACAAGCAGTAATCAAGGTTTATGAAGTTCTACATTCATTCAGATTTCGATTTGCATTGAACAATAAATGCTTTACCCCTTTCAATCAGAATTCTTTATTGACTGATTTAAAAGAACACTTAATTTCTATTGTTGCCAATTTAACCTACACCGATACATATTTTTTAATTTTGGTAAAATGCTTGGGTAAGTGGGAACACGTTGATTTTTTTCTCCATATTGGGCAATGTTTCCTGTTTACTTTTTTTTTAATTTCGTTTGACTGTTATTCAATTTTTCGTATTTTTCACTGTAAGTTTCTAAGATACAAAATACGGAAGGGTATCAAAGACTTCCATTAAGGTTTTATCTTATGGTCATGTTTCTGAAAAAAATAATATGTCTATATCAGTTTATGGAGAATATCCTCAAATGAATCTGAAATCAAATTCATCACTCATTTTTTTTCTACAAGATGATGGAATGTTTGCCTTTCTTTACCATTAAAAATGAAATGTATACCTCATGAAAATGCATACGTGAAAGGGTTTATTCTTGATATGGTGCATTTTTTGTAAAAGGAAAATTAATCCTCGCGACTAACGATAAAAGACCTCGAATATATGTAATTCAGCATGGAGGGACGGGTAAGCTAGTTGGATAAGGATGTTTAGGCAATGTTCATTTCTAAATCAGATTTTAAAACAGATGTACCCAATGTCACTACCTACGTGTATTCTGTACGTAGAATAAGCATTCAGCTGAGTTGTTATATTCATCGACAGCAAACAATGTTACTGCTGTGTATCCAGGAGCGAGAGGTGCACCTTCTGTGACGTCATAAGTTACATTTGGGTAAGGACTAGCATCATTATAGGTATACATATCATTGGTCAATCCATGAAAGGTGTTTGGTGAATCGTTAGAAAGTGTTACGTTGGAACATGTCACAATAGGAGGATCAGTATCTGTAACGAAAAGGGGAGATAAAATGAATCATATCAATGTTACTTTTATAATCGACATACAAGGTAAATCATTAATAATGATTTTACAGGATGCGCTAAAGACAGACATTGTAAGTATCTAGGCGCCTATCATTTATCATTACGCCGGTCATCTGATTCAATTATTCATTCCCGCTTATGCACAACCTCTACTCTCTTGGGTTTATTCTATGGAGCTGCAAGTGCCCAGGTCCAAGTGTTCTGGAATAAAACACTTGGAAATTCTTATTTTTTTTTTACAAAAAACCAATCAACAGTCATGATTTTTCCTTTACAAAATCAATCGAAGGCGCACTCAATTATGGACAAGCTATAATTAATTTCACATCATTGCGGCTATCCCCTTAGCCCCTGGGTGGAGAGTGGCAAAGTGTGAATTGGCGCCTTGCCAAAAGACGTTCGGCTGCGGTGAGATTCGAACACACGGACTTCTGATTACAAGGCGAGAATTAGAATACGTCACAACTCTTCCACTTCTAATTAAGAATAAAAATTATTCTAAATCTCACCTAAACATATTAGATTGAAAAAATTGAAACCAAACCATAGTTAATTGATATTTATTATATATTCAAGTCTGCTAAAAACAAAATCTTGCACCAGATTGAAATACATTAAATTCATCAAGATCTTCTTGAATAAAGATGATTTTTCATGATGAAATTATTATTTTTATCTAAATGAAGCACCTGCAATGTGTATATACCGCAAGGCAGGAGTATATCAATTTCAGAAAATTGCTTATTTCAATAAAGTCAGCAAAAAGGTTAGAACAAGATCTTCATTAAATCTTTAGGTTAGAGAAAACAAGAATTCAGTAAATAAAGAAACCTCTTTCAGCTCAATACGTAGATTTATATCCAGATTCAATGTCATATCAAGAAAATATGTAGAAAAATGCAGATTTATCTTGAAACAATATGCAAATCTATACCTTTACAAGTGGAATGCCTCTGGCCGTCTCACCTGCATCACGCGGTTCAATATAGCAGCAGTGTTGACTTTGAATACTACTCTAACTCGCACAAGATGTTCAGTGATACATGGTTACTCTTATGTCCACTTTTTATGAACTAGACCAATAAACTTACAGAGATATGATGGTTATTCAACAAAAAACCC
Organism: Lytechinus variegatus; assembly: GCF_018143015.1. Lineage (NCBI taxonomy): Eukaryota > Metazoa > Echinodermata > Echinoidea > Temnopleuroida > Toxopneustidae > Lytechinus > Lytechinus variegatus. Next base: position 87,911,949 of record NC_054740.1, on the reverse strand, counting down.
CAACATGGCCAAAGTTCATTGACCTTACATGACCTTTGACCTTGATCATGTGACCTGAAACTCGAACAGGATGTTCAGTGATACTTGATTACTCTTATGTACAAGTTTCATGAATCAGATCCATAAACTTTCAAAGTTATGATGGTAATTCAACAGATACACCCAATTAGGCCAAAGTTCATTGACCTTTGACCTTGGTCATGTGACCTGAAACGCGCACAGGATGACTCTAATGTCCAAGTTTAATGAACTAGACCAATAAACTTTCAAAGTTATGATGGTAATTCAACAGATACCCCCGATTCGGCCAAAGTTCATTGACCCTAAATGACCTTTGAAATTAATCATGAGACTTGAAACTTAAACAAAATTTTCAGTGATGCTTGATTACTATTATGTCCAAGTTTCATGAATCAGATCCATAAACTTCAAAGTTATGATGGGAATTCAACAGATATCCCCAATTCGGCCAAAGTTCATTGACCCTAAATGACCTTTGACCTTGGTCATGTGACGTGAAACTCAAGCAGGATGTTCAGTGATACTTGATTAACCTTATGTCCAAGTTTCATGAACTGGGTTCATATATTTTCTAAGTAATGATGTCATTTCAAAAACTTAACCTCACGTTAAGATTTCGACGTTGATTCCTCCAACATGGTCTAAGTTCATTGACCCTAAATGACCTTTGACCTTGGTCATGTGACATGAAACTCTAATAGGATGTTTAGTAATACTTGATTAACCTTATGGCCAAGTTTTATTAACTAGGTCCATATACTTTCTAGTTATAATGTCATTTCAAAAACTTAACCTCAGGTTAAGATTTGATGTTGACGCCGCCGCCGCCGTCGGAAAAGCGGCGCCTATAGTCTCACTTTGCTTCGCAGGTGAGACAAAAACGTGATACTATGGTGAAATCGGGTTTGTGTATTTACATGTATATGGATGCAAATTTGAGTCCTCTTTCACTGTCTTTGCTCAGGGCGTATCAAAAAAATATTTTTCTCAATGACAAATAAGAGATCTTTGTTATATTAATTTAAATAAAAAGGTATGTGAAACATTTTCCTCAGTATCAGGGAAAATTAAGTAAATAATTAAGGTTACCCTTTTGTATTAGTTGATAGCTTTTGCATTATTAGAATATGAAAAAAAATCAATAATCATGAAATATAGAATTAATCATGAAAAAACGTGATTACTGTCTTCGACATCATTGGTCACGATTCAATCCTTCCACACACGTGAATATAAAGTTATTAATATTCCTGTATGTCATGTAACAATAAAATTATATTACCTTTAACAGTATATATTCCTGTACATTTCTTTTCCAGTTCATCATCAAAGATTATTGCTACCACTTCATGTGTTCCTATTGATACACTCCCTCCAACAGGGACTCCTCCTAGAGTAATATTAACCGACACAGCATCTCCGTGATATCGGTAACCATCAACAGATTTGGTGACATTGTCTGCTCCAAAATCTGGCGTAAAATTGTAAGTCGCTTGATGTGGATCGGTTCTTACAGTGCGATTCAAGTCCGGACAGGTCACTGGTAACTCGGTTACTGCAAAATATCAATTGCAAGAATGACTCGCTTAAGTTGATTTTCCAAATATACAAACGTAATTCAGCATAACTCTCGATTAACTATGGAAAGGGAAATACGAGATCTCTCACGATTAGCAGTAATGATGGTTTATGAAGTTCTACATTCATTCAGATTTCGATTTGCATTGAACAGTAAATGCTTTACCCCTTTCAATCAGAATTCTTTATTGACTGATTTAAAAGAACACTTAATTTCTATTGTTGCCAATTTAACCTACACCAATACATTTTTTTTTAATTTTGGTAAAATGCTTGGGTAAGTGGGAACACGTTGACTTTTTTCTCCATATTGGGCAATTTTTCCTTTTTACTTTTTTTTATTTCGTTTGACTGTTGTTCAATTTTTCGTATTTTTCACTATAAGTTTATAGAATATAAAATACGGAAGGATATCAAAGACTTACATTAAGGTTTTATCTTATGGTCATGTTTCTGAAAAAAATAATATTTCTAGAACAGTTTATGGAGAATATCCTCAAATGAATCTGAAATCAAACTCAACACGCATATTTTTTTTCTACAAGATGACGGAATGTTTGCCTTTCTTTACCATTAAAAATGAAATGTATACCTCATGAAAATGCATACATGGAAGGGTTTATTCTTGATATGGTGCATTTTTTGTAAAAGGATAATTAATCCTCGCGACCAACGATAAAAGACCTCGAATATATGTAATTCAGCATGGAGGGACGGGTAAGCTAGTTAGATAAGAATGTTCAGGCAATGTTCATTTCTAAATCAGATTTTAAAACAGATGTAACCAATGTCACTACCTACGTGTATTCTGTACGTAGAATAAGCATTCAGCTGAGTTGTTATATTCATCGACAGCAAACAATGTTACTGCTGTGTATCCAGGAGCGAGAGGTGCACCTTCTGTGACGTCATAAGTTACATTTGGGTAAGGACTAGCATCATTATAGGTATACATATCATTGGTCAATCCATGAAAGGTGTTTGGTGAATCGTTAGAGAGTGTTACGTTGGAACATGTCACAATAGGAGGATCAGTATCTGTAACGAAAAGGGGAGATAAAATGAATCATATCAATGTTACTTTTATAATCGATATACAAGGTAAATCATTTATGATTTTACATGCGCTTAATATACGCAGGCGCTTATCAATTCATTATTACCCCGGTCATCGGATTCAGTTATTCATTCCCACATATGCACATCCTCTGCACCCTGGGGTTTATTTTAAGGAGCGCCAAGTGAAAGCCCTGTACCAAAACACCTGGAAATTCTTATTTTGTTACAAAACCAATCGACAGCCAGGAATTTATCACAAATTCGATCGACGACGCACACAATTATGGACAAGCTACAAGAAATTTTACATCATTGCGGATATCCAATTAGTCCCGGGTGGGGAGTGGCAAAGTGTGGATTGACGCCTGGCCAAAGGACGTTATGCCGTGGTTAGATTCGAACACACGGACTTCTGATTACAAGGCGAGAATCAGAATACACCACGACTCTTCCACTTCAAATTATTAAGACTAACAGTTATTCCAAATCTCACCTAAACATAATTATTAAATTGAATGAAATCGAAACAAAACCACATCTAATTGATAATTAACTATAAACAAACAAATATGAGTCTGCTCATAAAATCTTGCACCAGAATAAAATACATTCAATTCATTAAGATCGTCTATCAATAAAGATTACTTTTTTAATATCATATTAAATTATTGTTTCATTTAAATTAAGCAGCTGTGATGTGTATATATCGAACAGGCAGTAGCATATCTTGCAGAAATTCGCTTATTACAATAAAATAAACAAAACAGAACAATATCTTAATTAAATCGTTAGGTTAGAGTATACCAGAATTCAGTAAATAATGAAACCTCTTTCAGCTCAATACATAACATATTCATCTCAAGATTCAATGTCATATCAAGAAAAGTGCAGAAATATGCAGATTTATCTTGAAACAATATGCAAATCTATCTGTGGTGAAATTAGGTCTGTGTCTTTATATACTCCCCAGGGAGTGGAGGATGTGCACACATTGTGTGCGGGAATGACTGATTGAATCCGATGACCGGGGTAAAATATGTAAAAGCGGATTATTATTATTATATGGATGCAAAGTTAAACCCCCTTTCCTTAGTGCGTAACAAAAAAAAAAGATTATATGTTTAAATTCTCCAGGACAAATAAGAGATATTTATTATATTCATTTAAATAAAAAAGGTCTGTGAGATATTTTCCTCAGTATCAGGAAGAATTAAGTAAATTATTAAGGTTACCATTTTGTATTAGTTGATAGCTTCTCTATTATTAGAATATGAAAAAGAAACTCAATAATCGTGAGATTTCGAATTAAACAGGAAAAATGTCTTACTGTCTTCGGCATCATTTGGTTACGATTCAATCTTTAAAAACACGTGAATATAAAGTTATTAATATTCCTAGATGTCATGTAACAATGAAATTATATTACCTTTAACAGTATATATTCCTTTACATTTCTTTTCCAATTCACCATCAAAGATGATTGCTACCACTTCATGTGTTCCTATGGATACACTCCCTCCAACAGGGACTCCTCCTAGAGTAATATTAACCGACACAGCATCTCCGTGATATCGGTAACCATCAACAGATTTGGTGACATTGTCTGCTCCAAAATCGGGCGTAAAATTGTAAGTCGGCTGGTGTGGATCCGTGCTTACAGTGCGATTCAATTCCGGACAGTTCACTGGCAACTCGGTTACTGAAAGAATCACAGAATTAAGAGCATAGTGCTTTTATGTATATAGCTTGTTAAAAAATACGTTATGAACATCGTATATCGTTCACACCGATCGTCCTTTTGCATCTAAAGGCCCTATCTCACCAACGGAGACGTCGCCGCGACAGTCTCCAACTTATCAGTCGCTGCAGTCGCGGAGACGTCTCGGAGACAAAAATGAATTGCGCTCTCACCAAGGAGACGTCTCAATGTAAGGTTTGAAAGATCATACACCTGACTTGGAGCAGGAGGAGGGATATCAGCACGCGTTCAGTCACGTGGTTTCTGAAGTGGGTCAAACAGTGTGAAGAAGTGTCGCTGAGACGTCTCTGCAATGTATTATAATTTTTGGGGATCTCCAGCAGGTCTTCGCTATGTCTCTGAGACGTCTCTGAGACATCGCGGAGACATCGCGGCGACGTCTCAGCAGTCGCAGATATCATTAGTCTCCGAGACGTCGCAGCAACTGATGGAGACTTCTCGGAGACGTCGCGGAGACTAGAAACAGTCTCCAAAAATATTAAACATGTTTAATCTTCTTGCGACTCCTCGGAGACTCTGTAATTTTCATGAGACCTCTCAGAGATGTCGCGGAGACGTCTCTGCAACTAGCAAAATTTGTAGTCGCGAACTAGTCGCGAACTAGTTTCAAGCCCAGTGAGATACCCCCTTTAGTCAAATTGTTGGGTATCGTCCCAAAACGAGATAGATGTTGCCACTTTTAGTTCTGAAAATAGAAATATTAAAACAAGACTATTGTGTTTATATGTAAAAGTGATATACTAACTAAACCTTTTTGCTAAGCTTTACGATCCATAGACAATAATTATATCATTATTAAATTCATGGTTATTATTAATATCATCGCTTTTGTTGTAATGTGGGCTTTTATTTTATTGTAATGAATGAAAGTATGAAATAGGCTAGGGAGCGGTTAACTTACGTGGATTAAACACATAGAAAAGGCAAGTGGCAATATTATTGCAAATATCCTCTGAATACAATGTAACCGGTGTATATCCTGGAGGGTATAAGTCTCCCATGTTACCAATTGTGACATTATAGCTAATCCCACTAGGATTAGGATTAGCATCTGTAGTATTGTATCCAGTACTATTCGGAGTCAATCCATCAAAGGAATTGGGAAACATCCAGAAAGTCGTTGCATTTGAACACGTTACTTCTGGAGGATCGGGGTCGGTCAAACAGTAATCTGCAAATAAGAATGTAGGTACAGTAGTAAATACAACGCAAATTATTTTTTCGACATGTTCATTACGAAAATCCAGTTTTGTGATAGATTTCGATAGAATATTCAGAAAATTATATATTTCACCCTATTCAGAAAATTATATATTTCACCCTTTCTCTTTTTCTTTCTTGGTCATGATTTTTTTTTGGGGGGGGGAGCAGGCATCCCTTAGCTTCAACATCTGTATGCCTATGCGTTTTATGAACAAACTTGCATGTTTACCCGACAGTTATGAAATGCGCTCCTCTGTCAATCAACATTCATCTATTCGGGCTTTAACCTAGACAGAGTTATCCCTCTTTTAAAAGGGTTGGTCCAGGCTGGAATTATTTCTATCTCAATAAATAAAGTAATATTCAAAAAGCAAAATGCTAAAAAATTGATGAAAATCGGATAACAATTAACAAAGTTATTGAATTTTAAAGATTTGCATTATTCCGGTGAAACAGTTCTAGGCATGTCTTTATGAATATTCATTAGTTGGGCTAATGATGTCATATCCCCACTTGCCGTTTAGCATTTTATTACATTAAACTAGGTTTATTCATTTTTTCTACCAAGAACTAAAACAATTGGATTGAGAACTGACTGATTAAGTGCATTAGATATTTATTGCCGCAACTTATTTCACCATAATTATTTGAAAAAAATTAAACATTTATGATTTCATTTATAATAACATTGGAAAAGGGAAAGTGGAGATTTGACATCATCGGCCAACCTAATGAATATTCATGACGATATGCATATAACTGTTTTCACACAAAATAAATAAAGTTTAAAATTTAATAACTTTGCTATTTTTTTCCGATTTTAATGAAATTTTCAGCATTTTGCTTGGTTAATTTTACTTTATTCATTTAGATATAAATATTGTCAGCCCGGACCATTCCTTCGAACAAAACATTTATAATCGAATTTATTGGTACACCTGAGTCAAGTTCAATGTATTTCACTCCTGTAGTTAAAAGTGACATTAAGTCATGGCTATGACGATGTTAATAACTTGATTTTAAAAGGGTAAAGCATAAATGTTCCATCCTTTGACGAGATGATACACATTCTCTTTCTGTTCATGCTGGGAACTCCCGCAGGAACTCGGCAGGACAGCGTTTTGCTGGTAAATGACAAGCTGGTATATAACCAATTACCTAGGAGACATTTTACGTCTAGCTTAGTCAGTCATATAGTATTTCAGATATTGCTCTCAGGCTTTTTATCAAAGTGGAGACAATGGCAAAGTTTGGATTCGAACTCACAAACTTGCGATTATGAGTTCAATGCTCTAACCACTGGATCACAAGAACTGTTTCTATCACTCCTTTTTCGTCAACTCCCAGATAAAAAGAAAATTGCTAAGACCATTCCATTGGATAAAATGGTTAACAAGTTGAGTACTAGAAAATATTATCATATTATTATGATATCAATATCATCATGCTCGTCTTAAATAGGTTATTTAAAGCAAAACAAGTCATATCTTAAAATTTCAATATTGTTCAAACTTTTTGATTTGATTTAAGGAAAGCATTATAACACGCATTATCAAAATGTTGACGATAATATTTGAACGTTGCTTACATTGATTGATTGATTGATTCTTTATTTCCATGCAAAAAATAATTATACAATAGAAACTATACTGACAATATTTCAATTTAAAATAACAATTAACAATCACTGCATGGGAGGGTACAGTCATAAGCAAAAAGACTTGAAAAAGGACGCCCTCACTTGAAAAGGGACATCTAGTCGGCATTTTTCTGAACTCCTCCATGGCCTTCAAAATCATTAAATTTTCTCATTTTGGAGTGCGCGGGAAGGCCTTGGAGCGATTTAAAAGCTTCTTTTCTAGTAGCTCAGGCAACTTATATGTCATTGCATAGTAATAATCATATACAGAAAATAAAATATTTTGACCGAAATAATTCATACGAAATTTGATAATCGATAGTGTTTAACCTGTGAAATTTGAAGGATATCATTAGTAATATCTTAGTTACAATTGAAAGTTCATACCCTTCTTAATCATGTTGATAAAATCATACGAACATTATTACCTTCAACAGTATATATTCCTGTACATTCCTTTTCCAATTCGTCATCAAAGATTGTTGCTACTACTTCATGTGTTCCTATGGATACGCTCTCTCCAACCGGGAATCCTCCTAGAGTTATATTAACCGACACAGCATCTCCGTGATATCGGTAACCAAAGGCAGATAACATGACATCTCCAGGTCCAAAATCTGGCGTAAAAATGTAGGTTGCTTGACCTGGATCAGTGTATACGGTGCGATTTAAGTCCGGACAGGTCACTGGTAACTCGGTAACTGAAAGAATAGCATAATGATGTGTGTAGTGCTTTTCTGAATAAAGATTTTTTCAACATACGTTATGAGCATCATATCTTTCACACCGATCCACCTTTTGCACCTTAGTCAAATTGTTGGGTATCGTCCCAAAACAAGAAAAATGTTGCCACTTTTAGTTATGAAAATAGAAATATTAAAACAAGACTATTATGTTTATATGTAAAAGTGATATAGGCCTACTAATTAAATAAACCTTTTTGCTAAGCTTTACGATTCATAGGCAATAATAATATCATTTTTTGATTCATGGTTATTATTAATATCATCGCCTATGTTGAAATGTGGGCTTTTATTTTATTGTAATGAATGAAAGTATGAAATAAGCTAGGGAGCAGTAAACTTACGTGGATTAAACACATAGAAAAGGCAAGTGGCAATATTATTGCAAATATCCTCTGAATACAATGTAACCGGTGTATATCCTGGAGGGTATAAGTCGCCCATGTTACCAGTTGTGACGTTATAGCTAATCCCACTAGGATTGTGATTAGCATCTGTAGTAGTGTAACCAATATTTTCAGTCAATCCATAAAACGAATTGGAAAACGGCGAGAAAGTAGTTCCGTTTGAACAGGTTACCACTGGAGGATCGGAGTCGTTAGTACAGTCTGCAAAAAAGAGAGAAAATAACGCGATACAAGATATCATAATTATTTTCAATTTCAAATAGAGAAATTCCCAAACACTCGATATTCTGTAGACAAAGTAATTATAAGTTTGGCAATTTCTTAATTGTTAATGTACTTATAGTAGTTTTCTTGTTTATGATTAAAAGAAAATCCCCATACCATTCTGACCCCAATTGAAATAAACTTAAAAAACATATTTTCAGACCGAATGGATATGCAGACCCTTAAAAATGACGAAGCATACAAATACACTCAACTTCTAATCAAACATACAGAATATCTTTTCAGTGTATTTGTATATTTACATAAATAATTTACATATTAGAATATGATTTCATCACTGACATAATGTTTGAAAAAAGGGCAAACAGTGTAAGCATTTGACTGCAAAACAAGTGGAATGCCTCTGGGCGGTCTCACCTGCATCACGCGATTCAGTATAGCAGCAGTGCTGACTTTGAAAACTACTATCAAATAATTATTCACATAAAACACCATTCATACAATGATATAATACTACGTTCATTGACATTTGACCTTGATCATGTGACTTAGAACTTGTCAGTGAAACTTGATTACCCCTATATCACTATATCTTTAAACTTTGAAAGCTATGATGGCGATTCAACAAATACCCCAAGTTTGCCAAAGTTAATTGACCTTACATGACCTTTGACTTGATCATGTAACCTGAAACTCGCACAGGATGTTCAGGGATACTTGATTACTCTTATGTACAAGTTCACATGAATCAGATCCTAGGAAGGTAATTTAACAAATAACCCCAACTTGGCCAAAGTTCACTGAACTTTGACCTTGGTCATGTGACCTGACATGCGCACAGGATGTTCAGTGATACTTGATTACTCTAATGTCCAAGTTTAATGAACTAGACCAATAAACTTTCAAAGTTATGATGGTAATTCACCAGATACCCCCGATTCGGCCAAAGTTCATTGACCCTAAATGACCTTTGATCTTGGCCATGTGACGTGAAACTCAATCAGTATGTTCAGTAAATCTTGATTAAGTTTATGTCCAAGTTTCATGAACTAGGTCCATATATTTTCTAAGTTATGATGACATTTCAAAAACTTAACCTCAGGTTAAGATTTCGATGTTGATTCCTCCAACATGGTCTAAGTTCATTGACCCTAAATGACCTTTGATCTTGGTCATGTGACCTGAAACTCATGCAGAATGTTCAATAATACTTGATTATTCTTATGCCCACGTTTCATGAATCAGATCCATAAACTTTTAAAGTTATGATGGTAATTCTACAGATACCCCTTTCGGCCAAAGTTCATTGACCCTAAATGACCTTTGATCTTAATCACGTGACTTGACACTTGCACAGGATGTTCAGTGAGACTTGATTATTATTATGCCCACGTTTCATGAATCAGATCCATAAACTTTTAAAGCTATGATGGTTATTCTACAGATACCCCTTTCGGCCAATGTTCATTGACCCTAAATGACCTTTGATCTTGGCCATGTGACCTGAAACTCATGCAGAATGTTCAGTAATACTTGATTATTCTTATACCCACGTTTCATGAATCAGATCCATAAACTTTTAAAGTTAGAACGGTAATTCAACAAATAACCCCAACTTGGCCAAAGTTCATTGACCTTAAATGACCTTTGACCTTAATCACGTGACTTGACACAGGATGTTCAGTGATAATTGATTATTCTTATGCCCACGTTTCATGAATCAGATCCATAAACTTTTAAAGTTATGATGGTAATTCTACAGATACCCCTTTCGGCCAAAGTTCATTGACCCTTAAAGACCTTTGACCTTGGCCATGTGACGTGAAACTCAATCAGTATGTTCAGTAATCTTGATTAACTTTATGTCTAAGTTTCATGAACTAGGTCGATATATTTACTAAGTTATGATGACATTTCAAAAAACTTAACCTCAGGTTAAGATTTTGATGTTGATTCCCCCAACATGCTCTAAGTTCATGACCCTAAATGACCTTTGATCTTGGTCATGTGACCTGAAACTCATGCAGAATGTTCAGTAATACTTGATTAAACTTATGGCCAAGTTTCATGAACTAGGTCATGAAAAAACTTAACCTTAGGTTAAGATTTGGTGTTGACGCCACCACCACCACCACCACCACCACCACTGACGTCGGAAAAGCGGCGCCTGCAGTCTCACTCTGCTATGTAGATGAGACAAAGCTCTCTCACCCCCGCTCCGCGAACACAGACTATCGTCACAAGCCACCAAGAATAGGCCACAGGCCGGGGTGATCATTAACACAGCGGCCTGACTTGGCGCTTCAATAACATAACCCCAACTTTTTCTGACACCCTGTGGAGCCGCGCATGTGCAAACGCCGGGACATGTGCAAACTGTGCAAAATTTCGCCAGGATTTGTGCAAACAACGGTATTTGTGCAAAAAGTATAGGAGACTATGTTCTCCAGCTAGATTTGCGTGCCAAAATTTATTTTATCAGCCAACTATGTCAATTTTGGGGTGCTGATTCAAAAATTAAAGGGTGCCATTTTTTTCCGAGCACGTCTTCAGCCGCCATTTTGAAATTCTAAATGGCCACCGTTTTAAAATGCATTTTGTCCTATATCTTGACTTGTGGGCTATAAAAAATTATTTAAAATGGTGGCAATACCCATGTTTGTGGTACCAATAATTTCATTTAAATCATAAATGTTATTGTAGCTCATCAAATAGGCCGCCATCTTAAATTTCAACATGGCCGCCATCTTGAAATGGTTTTGTCTTTTATCTTGACCGTGTGCGTGCATGAGCTATGATATTCCTAAAATATGGTTCGAAATAGCCATGTATGTGACACCCGGGGGGGGGGGGCACTTACATTGACGAGTGGATACCATGCGCGACCAAAAAACACGTAAAAAGGGTGTCTTTTTCACGATAGGGCACGTTACGTACGTAACGTGATAAGGGTGTCAAAAACACAAAAATAATGAAAAAGGGGTATCTGATTCGCTAGGAAAATTACGTGTTTAGGGTGGAATTTGCGGGGATGATAAAACAAAGATAGAATGTTTTATAAAGGATGTCCTTTTTGCTTCAACACTTTGTGTTTAGAGTCCGATTTGCGCGAGGTAAAGAAGGTGGGGTCGTACTTAACCAAATAACGTAAAGCTGACGACCGAAGGACCCCTAACAATAAATCATTCCTGTACTTGTTTGGGGTTCATTTCAGGGAATATTTGCCAAGAGTATCATTTTGTTTCCAATACTTAATTGTTAAGGATAGGGTTTCACACGCCAATACTTGTTAAGGGGTGAATTTTCAGAATATGGAAATTACGTGTTTATGGTGCTTTTCGAGACCCCATGGTCGCGCATGGTATCCACTCGTGAATGGAAGTGGCCCCCCCCCCCCGGGATGTGACACAAAAGAGTAATTAGATCAGGATTTTTTCTTTCAACTTATGAAACTTTGCTGCCATCTTGAATCTCAATATGGCCGCCATCTTGAAATAGGTTTTTATCCTTTATCTCGATCGTGAGCAATGAAATGATGGCAGTAGTGCTAATCATGTTTGTAAAACAAGCTTCATTCGAGTTAGCACATACCATCTATCATCTTTTGCTGCCATATTGAATTTCAATATGGCTGGCATTAACACATTGCGATGTTTCCTCTTCTATCGTGACCTGTAAGCACATGGATATTTTCTCTTATAATTATCATTGATAAATATAACTAACCATGTCCGTGCGTTATACTTATAGCTTCCGCCAGTTATTTTATCCAGAATTTCTACTTTCTGTGTATAAGCTTATGAAAGTGACTATGAACTAACTGTGAAGATTACAGAAGAGAAGCCAGGAGCAATATTTACATCAAATCTTCAGGTGCAACTGGTGAGAATTCTACCTTCAAGTTTGACCAGCTGTGTGATATTTTTGTACTAACTTATTGTACAGTCCTATACCTTCACTTTTCTGTGCTTGAAAACTCCTCACTTGGCCATGTGTGTATTATATTGACGTGATTCTTGGACAGTCTCCATTTATTGCAAGTCAACCGTTAAGTGAACAGCAGAGGCGTCAATCCTGGGGGAGGGGCAATCGCCCCACCAATGAAAATATTGGGGGGCAAACATATTATTTTGCCCCCCCCCCCCTAATTCCGGATATTCATTTTAAAAAACAAAGCTTGTAATGTTCAGCAAGCGAGATGGAGATACACAACTCGTTCTTTATTTAAAATCGTGCTCAAACTGTCCGCTTTTCAGATTGGAATATAACAATTTTCAGCTCGCGCTTCGCGCTCGCATCATTTCTGTAGCAAAAACCCATACTTTTCATGATTAAATATGTGAATGTAAGCCATACAAGAACTCCTGCTTCGATTTGCAATCATCTTTTCTGGATATATATATTGTTCTTTATCAAAAACGTCCATTAAACTGTCATTTTTCAGATCGAAATATCAAAATTTTCAGCTCGCGCTCGCATGTATTCTTCTTTTAGATACAAATCTTAATCATTGGTACCAAAAATGCTTAGAATATCAAGTCTTCAGGTCAGAATATGAAGAAATTTTAGCTCACTCTCGGCACTCGTACTATCTGTGTATACAGTGAGATATGTATCCTCCTCATGAGCTACTACAAACAGTCCTAAACAGGCATGCTTTTCCTGTCAGTATACTAAAAAAATCAGCTCGCGCTTTGCGCTCGCATTAATTCGTTGGTGAGATACGTGTCTGTCTATATATACTGTGTATATATATATATATATATATATTGTTTATTGTTTATTCAAGGGGTAGCCCATTCAACATCAGTTGATCTCCCATGGGGCCCCTATACACAAGAAGGTAAAAACAAAAAATATTTACAGATAAAAACATTCAAAATGACATAGTATATGCAAGAAAATGTAAGTAGAATTGCGAATACATCAATAATGGACATTGTAAAATTAAAGAGATTATTTCAAACATTCAAATATATAGATTTTACAAAGTAGCGGGTGCCATCGAAAACCTTAATTATCAATCGACCTGAGATGCTTTTTAAGATTGTATTTAAATGACTGTAAAGATGATGATTCACGGATGATAACCGGCAGGCTATTCCACAGTTTTGGACAGGCGTAAAATAAAGTATGTTTGCCATAATCAGAACGACACCTTGGAATATGTGTGTGTGTGTGTGTGTGTGTGAGTGGAGGTGCCGTGGCCGAGTGGTCTAAGGCGCCTGGCTATACATGGAAAATCCAGGGTTCGATTCCCGGTCGTGACACCTATGCCCATGAGCGAGGCATTTAATCTGGAATGCTCTTTTATCCTTATTTTAAATAAATGGAAATGATTTATGCATTATTGCTAACTAGGTGTGCACTTTATTTAAAAACAAAAAGTGTGTGTGTGTGTGTGTGTGTGGGTGTGTATGTTTGCGTGTGTGGGTGGGTGTTATGTACGATCGAGCGCCTTTGGAACGTAAATAATTTTGCCCCCCCCCTCTAAAAAATGGATCGATGCCCCCGGTGAACAGGATCGAAACTTTCTCTTCATTATTCAATGCAAACTTGAAAAACTCATTCTGTGACCACTGTCGTCCTTTTACTTCTATTAATACTAGTAGATGCTTAAAAACGTAATGATAATAATCTGATTTTATATAGCGTTTAATCAGAACGAAGTGTATAAGTGCTTTACAGATTATTACCCAGGTCTTTCGATTCAAACAGTCATTCCAACACACAATGTATGCACATCCTCCACTCCTTGGAGAGTATTCCAGTCAGTCACCAGTGAGGTGCACTGAACAAGCTACAATGACTTTTACATCCTAATGGGTACCCATTTAGCACCTGGGTCGAGAGTGGCAAATGTGGATTAACGCATTGTCAAAGAAGGACAAATCGTGGTGCGATTCGAACACACAACCCTCTGTTTACAAGGTGAGAGTCAGAACCACTACACCAGGGTTCCTTCTCCTCGGCTCCTCCTGTAAAACCTTGCACTGATTAAACCCGGATTAAACTACCTCATGATATCGTATATATTTCCAAAAAATGTGTGTATGGGTTCCATATCATTGGCATAATAATAGGACGGTTTACTTGTTGCATGTTAGAAATCTCAGCTTAAAACCAATCTTTCTCCATTTGGAAACCATGATTATTAGGGATTAACCCAAACATCAATCTTGTAAAAGATCAATCATTGATTAAATTATTTGGTGTCTTTTATAGTGAAGGGTTATTTGTTAATGTTTGTTATTACTATATAGCTACATACTAATCATCGAATGATAATAGACCTCATGATTACTTATCTGAGTGATTGACAATAAAGGTAGAATTGATCGACAGTTGTATCATCGAGATTTAAACGTCTAGAAACCGTTGACATTCCGGAAATCTGTGGCTATCTGTTTTCCAAGTGGGTCATATTAATCTCTTTTAAGACCCTGTACACCTACAAACGCACTTGGAAATAATTCCGCAAGACAAACATTTAACGAGACGTCACTCCTGTAAACGAACTATAACCGTTACAAGTGCTCACTTGGATGTCACCTGGTTCGTACAACCTAAACATCTCTTATCTTGCAGAGGTGAACGAATGACCGCCAAGAATTTCTTCAGTCAATTAAGTTTGAAATCATTTTAAACACCAAAATCTCGCCGGAATGTAATTTCAAAATGAGTGCTTGCATGGATACAATTTTATCCCCTGCTAGCAGTAGTCGGTCGCTTGAAATGCCTTGGTTTTACCTTTTCATTCCGCAGCCTGCAATGAAGATCAGATTAGTTCTCCATGCTGTTCCCGAACCATATGCTACGTGCAGGAGTTGATTAATCAGAGTTTGACTAGTCAGTTCCGTCCCCAGGTGTTTTGACTTGGATCAATCCTGCGCAGCTCCGGGATCTATCATGAAGCGAAAGATCTGTTAGAGTTGATTGAGTTCTGTTTCGCGATATGTTGGCCTAGATTCTGCAGCTATATGATTGCCTCACGACTCAATCCTGCAGAAGTTGATTTGGACATGTCTGTTCTGTTTCAAGGTGTTTGACCGGGATCAGTCCTGCAGCTCCAGGATTTATCATCACGTCAAAGAGTTGATTTGGACCGGTTAGGTCTGTTTCAGGCGTGTTGGCCTGGATCCTGCAGCTATTTTTGATCTATCACGACCAAATCCTGCAGAAGTTGATTTGACTTCTCTGTTCTGTTGTCAAGGTGTTATGACTTGGATCAATCAACTTCTTGCAGAAGTTGCTTTTGACCTGTCAGTTCTAATTGCACATGTTTTGACTGGAATCCTGCAGCTCCAGGATTTATCATCACGTGAAAGATCTAGCAAAAGTTGACTTGTACCGGTAAGTTCTGTTTCAGGCATATTGGCCTGGATGTAATCATAACTTGAAAGCTCTTGGAGAAGTTGATTTTGACCTGTCAGTTCTGATTACAGGTGTTTTAACTGGGATCCTGCAGCTTCAAGATCTCTCATGACTTGAAAGATCTTGCAGGACTATGCATTTTCAGCTTCCCTTTGCCCTCAAAGTTCAGTGCATTTCCAGTGTCCCAGGCTATCCACTTCAATACCCTGTCTCACTTTCATAACAGGAGAGATCCTATATAATTTTCTAATTAGACAGCACATTTAATGACCCAGTAATGATTCTCTGTGTGTTCTGTGTCATGTAAATAAAAAATAATGGAATTATGTACGGTACACCGAAATTGGATTAGCTACCTATATACAAAATTATGCAGATAATCATTTGGACTTCATCTGAACTCCTTTTTTCATATTTTATTTTTTTTTAATTCCAAGTTTCATACTTTGACCATTTAATATTCTAAGCACATTATCGTTAAAATATTATGTCCAGATGTTGTATTCACAAAATCTTTTAAATATACTCTCTATGGAAAATATGTTGCTTAGCAACTGTTGCTATACATGGTTAGAATGTTGCTTGATATGTGATAGCGAAATTGGCGCTTGGAAATCAAAATATAGTTTTAAAATTGAGATAACACCCCCATATCGGTGGTTGCGAAGGTAAATAAGTATACCTAGCAACTGTTGCTATACGAGGAGACATCAGGTTGCCCCCTCCCCGAGTAGAAATGTTCAGCATCATTTACTCTACCTGTCAGCCAAATTTCATGCCCGTACAATAATCTGAACAGTATTTCCTAATACTATGATATACATAGATTAAAACTCTTCTGTACGCTCCTCACCGTTCCAAAAGCATGCTGGAAATAAAATAAACCTTTCGTTTCAATATACACACACACATATATATATATGTATATCATATATATATATTGTAAAGAAATGGATGAAGAGAACAAAGGTAGGCGTAGCTTAAATCAAGGTTCCCCAGAGCTATCTACCCTTTGGAAAAATTGGTGATGCCAAATAAATGTCTCTGCCGGGAATCGAACTCGAGCCCCCAGCTTTGAACGCCGGTGCCTTAACCACTAGACCACAGAGACGGGTTAATGGATAGGGCGAGCCAGATCCGATTGACCGTCAGATAGACAGATTTTCGACACTATACCAATTATATTTTCCTTGGTCGGGTGAAGGTGAGTTTTTGAACAATGACAAGCCGCCATGCCTCAGCTGGATCGAAGCTATTGCTTTGATACAGTACACGTATATATGGGAGAAGAAATACAAATGTGTAAAGCTTTACATGTACAACAGCTTTTGGCAACTCTTTTTTATTTAAATATTGTAAAGAAATGGATGAAGAGAACAATGGTAGGCGTAGCTTAAATCAAGGTTCCCCAGAGCTATCTACCCTTTGGAAAAAATGTTTTTGCCGGGAATCGAACTCGGGCCCCAGCTTTGAACGCCGGTGCCTTAACCACTAGACCACAGAGACGGGTTAATGGTTAGGGCGAGCCTACCTTTGTTCTCTTCATCCATTTCTTTACAATATTTAAATAAAAAAGAGTTGCCAAAAGCTGTTGTACATGTAAAGCTTTACACATATATATATATATATATATAACAAAAAAGTAAGTCCCCATTGAACAATCATCAATATTTTCTGAACCAATGCGAGTTTTTAGTATATTTTGACATGAGCGTGTAGGTAACTTTATAAGCTACCCTCCGAGTACATGTTGTGGACTTATTTTGCGTCATGATTCAGTGAGCACCCTCAGAAGGCAAAAATGTCACTTTTCAAACGTCACAAGCCAAATATCATTACTTTGATTCCATTTTATTGGAACTAATTCCTCATTCTTATCATGAAAAATGGTCAGCAGCATAGACTATACCCTACTGAAGGTGTTAATTACTTTTTCCGGTAAACAATAAGCGGAAATTGGTTAATTAGTCCTCCTTCCGGTAAACAATAGGGAAGCGGAAATTGGTTAATTAGTAATCCTTCCGGTGACAATAAGGAAGCGGATATTCATTAATGAGATGTCCTTCCGGTAACATCCTGTAAACAATAGGAACGCGGATATTTGTTAATAAGGCATCCTTTCAGTGACATCCGGGATAGAACAATAGGGACTTCCTTAATCAGGAAGCTCATCCTTGTGTATCATGGAAGGAAGGGGTCATCTTGGAAGCTTCCTTTTGTATTATGTGTATTTGTGTATGTTTGTGTTGACCAATGGTATTGGGAGGATGTTGTTTAGGAAGTGATGTGATTCAAGTCCTTGTCTGTGATTGGACAAGAGTAATTAAGCACGTGTCCAAATGGGGAGGAGCCAATGGGGGGGTCAAGGGGTATAAACAGGGGCACATTTGCCCCCCTCTACATCACAGCCACTTGTGCATTCGACTCGTGTACTACTCGCTTCTCAATACTTCAACATCTACCGTTACTACATTCTACAATGGCTGGAAGAAAGTCATCAAGCATGTCAGATGAATTTCCTTTAAACACTCCATGTCTGAAGAGGGTACCTGAGGATGACGAGTCCTTTGAATGGCCGACACAAAAACGTCTGTGTCCAGACAACAACACATCAGCAGGACCTTCCTCGAGTTTGCCGGAAAATGTTTTAGCAGTGAAGGTATGTACATTGAAAACTTTTTTTTTTTTTTTTTTTAAAATTAATTTATTCATTTATATCATTATTACTTTGTTTCAGTTGCATATTTTTTTATTTTATTTATATTGGAATAAACGTAGCATGGGATAGAAAAAAAATTGGCATGCACATTTCAGTATATTTCCACCAGTTTTATTGATTCTATTATATCCTTTCTTTTGTGCATGTAGGATGTGAACTTTGATAGCAAAAGCAAAAAGTTAAAGGTGCGTGAAGAGGCAGGGTGTCATTATAGTCATGAGGACAGTTTTGAAGTCTGTGAATTTGAATATGGGTCAAAACCTTTTCATTTGCGTGGGAATCGTTTCGCTGTTGTGAAAAAATACAAAGGGGTCACGTATGTGGCGATACGTGAGTATTACAAAAACATTAACAAAAATGAAGATAGGATGTTGCCGGGGCTCAGGGGGATCAATTTGACATCAGAGGATTGGTGGGCATTGACTCGTAGTTTCATGGGGATCAGCGATGCTGTCCGTGCTAAACTAAGAGAAGACAGTGAGAGTTAGGCAACTGTTGGTACAACGAAAAATTTGATTTGTTTATTACAATAAGAAAAAAAATGGAAAAAAAAAAGATTTTTCTTAATTCACTCATTAGATAAAAAAACAACAACAAATAACCCCCCCCAAATAAATAAATTATAAAAAAAAACATGACTAATGTGACACCCACTTTTCCTCATCTTGACTTCAGGCTGCTGTTTCTCAAATGGAACGAGACTTGAACTCCGACCCAACACCCGTCACCCAGGCACCAAGTCAAAATGGATGGGCTCCTGCTCGATCGCTGTCTCGTCAATCAAGTCGACGTGCTAGGATGGCCCCCATCAGGAGAGCCCTGAACTACGAAGAGGATGAGGATGGGGTGATCACCATCCCTGATGATGAGGAAGAGGATGATGACGTCTTTCCAGTTGAGTCACAACTTCCCGTTCTTCACCTCCAAGAAAGGGAATTGGAGAATATGGCAGGAAGGACAGAGGAGGAGCTGATGAGAGACTTGGAGGAAATGGCTGCTGGTACGCAGGGAGAGCTGCTGGCAGATTGGGACCAAATAGTTGCGGAGGAGGAGGAGAGGATGGAGCACGAGACAAGGATGCAGGAGGAGACGAGGATGGAGGAGATAGAGGAGGAAAGCGACCCTGAGATGGAGGAGGTAGAGGAGGAAAGCGACCCTGAGATGGAGGAAATAGAGGAGGAAAGTCAGCCTGAGATGGAGGAGGAGGCAGATGGCATTCTTGAAAGCGAACTCCATCGGCTGATGGATAGAATTGAAGCAGTCAGGATTCAGCGAAGAGATGTAGCGCCAGTGGATGAGGAGATGGAAGAGGGGGAGATACAGGATGGCATCACTGAAGAAAGGGGACAACAAATTCACGAAGAATCATTGAAGATTGCTGTCAAGGCCCTGACTGACCTGATATATGAAATTGTAACCGAGAACTGTGAAGGCTGCATCAATGAATACGGTGGTCAACTTGACCATCCTCAATGCGTGTTGATGTCTTGGGGGGAACAAGTGGAAACATACTTTCCATTGGCCTTGGAGAGATTGACTAACAAAGTGCTTCTCTCCAAGCTACATCTTGTACACAAAATACACATGATGTTCGACTGTGAACTGGATGTCGCAATATTGGAAGCAACTGAATTTTTAGAATACGATATGAAAAAGGGATGGGTTAAAGACAAGGTCAGAGACATGGTGCTAAGGAAACTATGAGCACATGAACTGTACAAGAGCACATGAACTGAACATGCTTTTTTCTACGATGCTTAATCCGTCCTATATTTGTTTCAAGTTTTGATAACAGACATCAGCATGCACTGAGGATGGTCATATTTAATTGATGTATGCCAATTTTCATTTTATTTATTTTTTTTTAATGAGTGAATTAATAATAAATTTCAGTTTAATCTTTGATACATTTTTCTTCAGCTTACACATTGTTGTTGTGATACTTGTTAGATCTGAAATGCTTGAGGTATGATTGGTATTGACATTTAATGTTTGGATTGTTTCAGGTATGAATGGTGATGATATTTTATGTTTGAAATGATTGAAATATGAATAGTGAATATATAGAGTTGAAAATTGATCGTTTGAATTGCTCAAGGCCTGATTAGTGTCAATGGTTGTTTGAATTGCTTGAGATATGATTGGTGTTGATATTGGTTGTTTGAAATTGTTTGCGATATTAGTGTTGATATTTGTAGTTGTTTGAAATGGTGATATTGACTGTTGTGAAAACTTTTCTGTTCATAAGTTGTTGAATGTTTGAGATATGGTCATTGCTCTGATTGATAGCTGTTATATACGCATGTGATGGTGAGAAGAAATAGATGCGTGGAAGCATGGATGAGTACTTGAACAAAATATATGGAGATCCTGAGAATGAGGCAGGCTTTGGGGGAGCTGAAAAGTTGTACCAGTATGTGAAAAAGGATGGAGTTTATGAGATGACGCGTAAACAAGTAAGAGAGTGGTTGGCGGGCAATGAGACTTATACCCTACATTACCCAGTTCGAAAAAAGTTTACAAAGAGTCGAGTGATGGCATATGCTATGGATGAATTATGGCAACTCGATTTGGTTGATATGTCTTCTTTATCCCGATATAACTCTGGTTACAAGTATCTTTTGACATGTATCGATGTGTTATCCAAATTTGCATGGGTTATTCCTCTCAAAGATAAAAAGGGAAAAACTCTGGTGAAGGCACTCAAGAAAATACTAGAGTCCAAACGAGAGCCAATTTACATCCAGACAGATAAGGGGACTGAATTTACAAACAGGCTTTTTCAATCTTTTTTGAAGGAAAATAACATACATTTTTATACCACCCACAATACCACAAAAGCATCTGTGATTGAACGTTTCAACCGAACGTTAAAGGAAAAAATGTACAAGTACTTTACACATCGTGATACTTCAAAGTACCTGAATGTACTGCCCAGATTTGTAAAGGCATACAATAATTCCTACCACCGCTCCATCCAAACAAAACCCATCCTCGTCACAAAAGATAATGAAGGTGACATTTGGAAAACCTTGTATATGAAAAAGGGTCTGCTGAAAAGGGAAAAAAAGTCTGGGTACAAAAAAGGAGATCGTGTTCGTATAAGCAGAGCCAAGCACACCTTTGAGAAGGGTTACCGCCCAAATTGGACCCAAGAAGTATTCAATGTCACTAAACGAAAGATACGAGATATCCCTGTATATAACTTGGAAGATGATCTGGGGGAGAAAGTCACAGGTACCTTTTACGAACCAGAGTTGCAGAGGGTAAAGAAAGACAAAGAGGGCCTATTTAGAGTTGAAAAAGTACTGAAAAAACGATTGCACAAAGGTAAAAAAGAATACTTTGTCAAATTCTTGGGGTACCCTTCCTCCTTTAATCTTTGGGTGGATAACATTCAAAAGTCATATCACAGCCAATAATACATTCATTTCTATACACAATCATGGAGAGTGAAGACCAAGTTTTTATCACCCTTCCGAGCAACAGCTCTATGGATTATTTTCCTAATAACACTTTAACCAGTTTCACAACCAAATTGGCAACTCCACTGGTTTTGCGAGGGGAATACGAAGTCGCGATCGTGGATATAATTTATCCTCATTCGTTATACAACGTAAACTTGACAAACAATAAATACAGTTTTTTCATTGGAGATCAGGTGATCACCGTGGGTCGTGTCCCAGAAGGACATTATAGAGATGCACAGAGCATATGCGTGGCATTTAATGAGTCCTTGCCCACCGATTTGCGAAATAAGGCTTGTTTTGACGTCAACCCAGCAACAAACAAAGTCCGGGCCACAATACAACCAAACAGCGGTGTTTACTTGAGCGAAGGTCTTGGACAATTATTTGGTTTTCCCGAAGGGACTCTTCGTAGTAACCAAGAAGCCAGATTTCTTCCCGACCTCCACGGTGGGTTATATGCATTGTTCATTTACACGGACATCATCGAAAATCAGAGAGTCGGGGATATCAGTGCTCCTCTACTAAGGATTGTCACCGTAAACCATCGACGAGCTGGCGAAGTCATCGAACGATCTTACCAAATGCCACACTACCTACCAGTGAAAAGTAAATACATCGATACCATACACATAGATATAAGGAGTGACTTTGGAGAGAAGGTGCCATTTCAAAACGGGAAGGTGGTCCTGAAACTACACTTTCGATCAGTACGGAGGAATCCATTTAGCCTGTAATTATTGGACTACATCATGGAGTTCATTGGAGGAGGGGGATTGCCCATCTTTAGAGGAGCAAGAATGCAGAGGGGGTATGGTTTGGGGAGTATGTTGAGGGGGCTTCTTCGGTCAGCAATCCCCATAGTCAAGACTGGGAGCAAAATGTTGGGTAAAAAAGCCTTGCAAACTGGGCTAAATGTGATGCGTGACGTAGCAAATGGAGAGTCCGTCTCCTCGGCAACAACATCCAATTTAAAAAGGTTGGGTCGCCAATTGACCTCTAACAAAACTGGCAGGGTGAAAAAAAGGGTTAAAAGGAAGCGTCCAAAGAAGAAGCCCGTCAGTTCACAGCCAGCCAAGAGAAGAAGAACGTCTGACATTTTCGACAACTAAGACCTCAAAAGATGGAGAGAATACATCACATGTCCTGTGAATGTTCAAAGTCTGAAATTGATTTGTTCAGCATCCCACCAACTCAAACAACTGTGGAGAAGGGGAAATGGGTCCAATTTTTTCCTCTTACAAACATATCGGATTCTACACCCATCCAATTTCACCTTCAAGGCTCGACGGAGGAGTACACAGACCTCTCACAAAGTTTACTCCATGTCCAAGCAAAAGTAGTCAATGGAGATGGCACACCTTTGGATCAAGATGCACAAGTGGGGCCAGCCAACATGTTCTTACACTCTCTGTTCAGCGATGTGGACTTGATGCTGAATGACAGACTCGTCACCCCATCAACCAACACGTATGCCTACAGAGCAGCCCTGGAAACACTTCTCACCTACGGACCCGAAGCCAAGGAATCCCAGCTAACTTCTGCCCTCTTCTACAAAGACACGCCCGGTCACATGGATGACGGAAACCCTCTGAGCGTGGATGCCGGTAACCAGGGACTGAGGGAGAGATATCGATTTATTCGAGGCAGCAATACGGTGGACATGGTGGGTCTTCTCCACCTCGACATGGTCTTCCAAGACAGACTGCTCCTCGGTGGTGTGGATATTAAACTTAAACTCAATCGCAGCAAGAATAGCTTCAGTCTGATGTCTGCCGCCGACAATGCCGATTACAAAGTCCTCATCACCAGCGCATCGTTACACGTGAGAAGAGTCAAACTTAGCCCAGAGGCTGCCCTTCTCCATGCCAAGACACTGGAAACACAAACGGCCAAGTACCCTATCCGACGAGCCGAGGTGAAGACATTTTCAATTCCACGGGGCAACCTGTCTTTTACCAGAGAAAGCCTCATCTTGGGACAACTTCCAAAGCGACTCGTGATTGGCTGCGTCAGTAACACAGCATTCAATGGGGACTACTCCAAAAATCCATTCAACTTTCATCACTACGACCTGAACTTTCTGGCCCTGTACGCCGACTCGGAACAAATACCATGGAAACCCATCCGCCCCAACTTTTCTGGACCTGACCCAAACTACATCTTGGCATACCAGACTCTCTATTCCGGCATCAATTCAATGTTTCACGATAAAGGGAATCAAATAACCAGGACGGACTACAACAAGGGATACACGCTTTATGCATTTGACATGACACCAGATCTTTCGACGGGAGATTGCTTCAACTTGCGTAAACATGGCAACGTTCGACTCGAGATGCAGTTTGCAAGAGCACTACCAGAAACTGTAAATGTGATGGTCTATGCAGAATATGAGAGCGTAATAGAAATAGACAGAAACCGCAATGTCATCATTGATTTTGGCGGTTGAGAGAAAGAACTTTAGTTGATAATTGTAGTTTATGGTACAACGTATTAATGCTATGAATACCCAACAACTGGAACACATTGGAACCTTGGATCCAAAATTAAACAATGTATTTGTGGGGGTTTTCCCATCCGATCAATTACCCAATGTGATAGAAACATACCCAGCAGCACTCATTGCCAATGTAGATACGCATGACCAAGATGGAAGCCATTGGGTTGCCATCTATTTTACCAAAACAAAAGTTGGTGAATACTTTGATTCATTTGGGAGACATCCTTCCATGTGTTCCCCTCATTTTGAACCCTTCTTGAACAAGTTTTCCAATGCATGGACTTATAACCAAAGGTCCTTGCAATCATTTTGGTCCACGGTATGTGGACAATACTGTTTGTATTACTTATTGCATCGAGTTAGGAAAAATAGTATGGCCAGTATTGTATCTACATTCAATCAGAGCCGCATTGAAAATGATAAAGTAGTGCACACATACATTCAAAGACTCCATCCACACACAAATACACCCATCCACGAACCACATTTCATACTGAAACAAATTGCCAAGTCCTTAAACGACTAATCAAATGTAGAAAAAAAAATAGATAGTAGTATAGTGATCAAGTTGATTTGCATGTGTGTAAGAAAAAAAATGAAATAGAAGGAAAAAAAAGAAAAAAGATGGTAGCTTAGAAAAAGTAGAATTGTACAGAAATAGGTTGTTAATGTGTGACAGTAAATGAATGTATAAAATATTGTATATATTACCACACTTCCTTCACAGTCCTCATGCACATACGCTCCCTAACAAATACAAACAAACCAACACATATCCACTCACGCACATATTCACATCCTCATTTGCATGCATGAAAATAATACGCAGAAAGAAAAGACAAATCATTTTTTTTTTTAAATGTTTTATATTACGATTGATGTCATACTTTATTATATATCATGATGTACATATCGATTCAATAAAGTTACATGAACTATATTACATTTGTCTGGTTTCTCATTTGTACAGAGTTGTGAATATGCATTTTTTTTTTCTTTTAGACTGGATAAAGGGGATTGTTCCTTTTTTTGGAGGGGGGGGGGGATAATTTTCATAATTATATAACACTCCAGATAGATATTACTTTCAATTCTAGATTGCATCATAGATATAATTCATGGTCACAGAAGATTTAGAATGACATGAGATAAAATAATCACATACAAGCGATTAAAAAAAACAACATAATCATCACAAAGGAAGAATAGAATACAGATTTAATGTGACATTGCAAGTAACTATCCCGTTACAAAAAGCATTTGTATTCCCCCCCCCCACAATTTATTGGTATCCACTGATTAAAAGGTTTCCCATTTGAGAGAGGGTTTCTTGGATTTTTTAGGAGGTGCACGTTTAGGTGTTTTGGACCGTGTGGTCATGAGAGGGGATGAACGTGTAAATACCTCGGGAGGTGTAGCTTTGGAATCTTTCAGTTTAATTTGTTGCAAGATTTCACGTCTGTCTTTATTCAATATCAAAGATTCTGGAACATTGGCGTCTCGCAGGACGTGTAAGAAATATTGCCAGCCCATAGGCTTGGCCATTTTACGATCTTTCAATACATCATACATTAAATCAATCACATTAGATCCTCCTATTATTTGACCATCAAAAATCAATTCGCCACGATTATTCCAGCCCCATGATTCATCTTCTGGCTTCTTGAAAATACGATCCATCAATAATGTAGCCTTGTGCTTCAATGTCACGGGTAATGTCTTTAAAACTTGTTCCTTCATAAAGTTTGTATTCTCCCTTTCATTCTGCGGGAGTACATCTCTGCTGACACCCTCTGGAGAAGATTGTTCACTGACCTTCAGATGAATTGATGCGGGTATTGCCTCATGCTTTTGTAATTGTAGATATTTTTGCAATGCTTCGTGATACAGGACCACTTTATCTTTTTCAGAAACACCCTTTGACTCTAAAATGGATTGGATACTCTCATCCAATTTGGATAACACCCTTTGTACTGGTTGAGCATTTGCCATGGATGCCTGAACTGCGCGTGCCAATTCTTCTGGAACCAATGTCATTTTTTTGGTGTGCTCCATCTTACCCAGTTAATATTCGTAAGATTGGGCCAAGAATAGCGCCTAAAAATCCACCCTTTTGAATGAAGGTAGTTTTCCTTGCTTTAAGACTGCTACGTTTATTAGCTGCAAGGCGTATATGCTTCTTATACCGCGATAAAGTCTTCTTTTGAGAAGCTGTTAGAGGTACATTACCTTTTAAAGTATTTGCGCAACATTCTGAAAGGCAGTTGATCAATGTCTTGGTTGCATGCTGCAATAAAGCTTTCCTCTGACGAGGAGTGCACTTGAGAAGAACGCGCAGTTCAGGCAGATGGGTCTTCACGCTGTGAGTCATGATGATGAAATGATCAGTTCAGTATTATCACATCCTACCTTATACTTTTCGGTACATACACTGTCGTAAATTCATTTGGAAATATATGCGTTCTTAACCGATGAGATTCTGGCGTATCGGCTTTCAAATCAATCAACAAGTAACCATAGGGGTTTTTGGTAGCATCATTGTAAGACTCTTGTACGTATTTAGTTTGACCTGGATAGAGTTGACGCCCCAAATGGCTAATCTGAGATTTGTCTCTTGGATTTTTGTACATGACCAAATATTGAGCATTCAAACTAATTGTTCGTGTCTCTTTACCCGCATGAAAGAGATTCTGCACAATAAATATGACTGACAAGTTGCGATGATGCGAACCACGTGTAAATAAGCTTGTCATATTTGCATCTTTGGTGCATTCGGCCATCAAGTCATCTACAATGATCAGATTACGTACATTTGGATCAATAACACTATCAAAATTACTCGGAAATCCTTCAATAAATTCAATGCCAGGGATTTCGTTTAACATTTCAGCATAGGCTTTTTGGTAGACCCCATAACACCATATTATTTTCTGCGGGGGGTTTTCAATCATCTCTTGGTTGAATTTTAAAAGTTTTCTAACAAATACAGTTTTACCACTCCCTGTAGGGCCTGCTACAATGCAGGTAAAAGGATGAACAAATTTTACAGTCATGATGCTAACCATCTACAAAGTTTTAGCCCTCCTCTCAATGCCTTACCCAGGGTAAATGAGAATATTGTTGAAGTCCATGGACTTATGAAGGCGCAAGCATGCATAATGCGCTGGAAAAAATTAACAATACGCAAACATATTCTATTATACACGTCTGCTACCCATGCTTGGTATGGAATCATGGGGTATGCCCTTCTCGTTTGACAAGAATGTGAACCCATTATTACTTTTGGGTGAAATTGTATGCCTTTGTAATGCTCGCCGATTCTTGATCAGATGAAGAAAGAGATATCGCATCAAAGATGGAGGCTACGTAGGATGGAGACGATGAGGACACCAACTTTTGCTCGATATAAATGTATGCAACAAGCGCAATAATTGTTAGAAAAAGAACAAAAACTCCTACCCAGGTTTTTGGTTTCTGCTTCAACGCAAATAGTGCCACACGCAGAGCCGGAGGAAGCATGTTTCTCAGGCGGTGGTTTTCAAGCGAATGACAGCATAGGTAGCGAGTTTCTGCAATTAAACACATAGGGTACATGTGCAGTGGTTTAATTTTGTCCTACATAGCCATATGGAATAGTAAAGAAGTTTTCTCTAACGACTCGTTTGTCGTACACCAGCCTGTAGTCTTTGCTAGACTCCCTGGTTTCAATGCGCTGCTTTTTATTCACCCTGGTAATCTGGTATGGGTTAAAGACCGTGAGTTTAGAGCTTTCATCCAACCCCATATGGGTGACCATCTGCTTCATGGTGTCGAAGTTAATTACCTGTGAATTTCGGTAATTAAGAGTGATTCCTTTGACTTTGCAGGTAGTCTCGCCCGTGTTCAGTTTGTAGGCATAGTTTTTGGGGCCTCCTGAGATGAACGATCTTATGTACTTGCCATCTAGTTCATCAGTTAGGTCTCCAAGATAGTCACCTAGAGGAGGACACCATTCATCAGGAACATGAGCTCTTTCGATGTAGATGATGCTATCTGTATCGTAGTAGAGCACTCGTTCTCCCAAGCGATCCAGTACATCAAACAGCTTCAATCGTGCTTGTGCTGTTGTGAATGCAGCGATGATGACGCTGGACTTGGGGTTCATTACTTCGAAGTCGTCCTTCTTAACAGACCGGACTTCTGCCACATCATCGTTGATGAAATGTACCTCGGTTACCTCTGTGTCATCCGATGTCAAGATTTCATACAGCCTTGCTGGGTCCAAGAGGATCTCAGTATTAGGGAGGTTGGTTCTCATACCGAACCTACCCCAGAAGGAGTTTAACATGAGTTTGCTCAGTGAACGCAAACCTTTATTTTTTACTATCTTCTCCCGGTCCAGCTCAATATTCTCATGTTTGTAGTAGTTGGCTATGTACTTGGCTTTGTCTTCCTCAGTTCTACACCAGTCAGGCCACCCAGATGACTCTTGTTTTATTTTAAGGAAAGTGTCAATGTAGCAAGAGAACAACCCGTAGTCCGTGAATCGTCTTTCATCTGAAGGCTTTTCCCTTTGAAGTTGAGACTTCACTGGAAAGTGCCACACAGCCTCCATGTTGATAATCTTGTACCCCTTTTCAACTGCCTTTTGCAGTTCAAGAGAAACCCACGTACTGCGCAGCATCCTTTCTTTCTCAGAATGAGAGCATGGCGTTTGTTGCCCATTTTCGGCACAAGTAAGGCACAATGGAAACATCAGTTTATCATTCACCTTGATAGGTAGCACGGGATGCATGAGATCTTGAGGGGGCAAGATAGCACATCTGATCAGACCATAATATTCGGACACATCAGCAAAATTGTGCGTAATGATCCTAGGGTGGCCTATGGGATATGACCCGTATTTGTTGACGCTGGGATACAGTGACGTAAAGTCCACATACTTGATTTTTTCTCCCTCCTTGCACTCGTACAACAGGCAGCTGGCATTTGTACGTCCACCATAAAATGATTCACGGGGATTCAGAGGTGCTGGATTTAGTCGCATCTGTTTGATATGGAGAGGGAGGGTGTCCTCATTCCATTGACATTCCCACATTGTGACATAAGTCCAGTCTTTCAGGATGTTTTGAATGTATTTCTTCTTTTCCAACGTGTCAAGATGCAACTCTCCCATCGTTTTTCTGATCCCCTTTTTACCACTGTTTGTATTGAATGAATAGCATTTCGGGCATCCATGCCAATAGCATCCATCGAGGAGGTGGTATCGGCGTATTGTTCAAAACATCATTAAAAATGAAGAAGAAGAATGATGTATTCGTTTCTTCAACTTTTGAATTTGCCCATATTACAGATATCTCAGGCTCAGTTCATTTCATTGTTGTGTACAGACCCCCTCCTTCAACCGTGAACATGTTATCTCTGTCAGATTTCCTTGCAGAATTTGATGAATTTATCACAGAAACTTCTCTGATTCCAGGAAAGTTAATAATAATGGGCGATTTTAATGTACATTGGGAAAATGCATTAAAGAATGATGTCAAACACATTATGAATACTGTGAGCGCTGCTGGGCTGGTACAGCATGTCCAGGGCCCGACCCATATCCAAGGTCACACCTTAGATCTTATTTTTACTCGTGATGATGCTTTCTTATTTGATTGTCATACGCTAGAAATGTGTTCATCAGACCATTACATGATTCATTTCTCCTTAAGAAAGGAGAAGCCCAATCCTAGTTTGATTACAGAGACCTTGCGCAATTATCGCAAGTTAGACAAAGTAAGGTTCATGAATGCATTGGAGGAATTAATATCGTTAAGACCACATGATCATGATTGTGATGCACTTTTTAATTGGTATAGTGTTGAAATCACTAAAATTTTGGATGATCATGCACCACCCAAAACAAGAACCTGTGCTCCAAAGTCGCGCTCTCCCTGGTTCAATGAGTCTACACTTGTTGCCCGCCAGCACCGCCGTCAAGCGGAAAGAAAATGGCGCAAAACAAGGCTAGATTCGGACCGAAAACTATTTTTGGAGCAAAATGATAATCTTAACAAGGTTATTAGTGTAGCTAAAGTGAATTACTTCCAAGAGAAATTGAGTTCTTGTGATAGTAAGGAAGTTTATCGTATTACTTATTCTCTTCTGAATAAGAAGTCTGGTCATCTACCTATACATGACTCAGCATATACTTTGAGCTCACAATTTTCTCAATTTTTTGTGGAAAAGATAAGGAAGATTAGAGAAGAAATTGACGCTCTGAATGTTGTCCCTGACATTAGGTTTATTGATTCAGTTGACGAAACTATTCCTCTCTTTGAAAGTTTTCAATCATATACTCAATCTGATGTGTCCAAGCTTATTATGAATTTCACTAACACATCCTGTATGTTAGATCCAATTCCGACATGGCTTCTAAGAGATAATCTTGTTCAGTTATTGCCATTAATCACCGACATAATTAATAACTCTTTATCTACAGGTAGTTTCCCTTTAGGAGCACATTCATCAATTGTTAGACCACTGTTGAAAAAGCCGAACTTGGATAAAAATGATCTTTCAAACTACAGACCAGTTTCTAATCTCTCCTTCCTTGCTAAACTCATCGAAAAAGCAGCTTGTTCACAACTAGTTCAACACATCGAAAGCAATAATATGTTTGATTCTGTTCAATCTGCTTACAGGTCGCATCATAGCACAGAGTCGGCATTGGTTAAAGTTAAAAATGATATCATGTTTTCCCTTGACTGTAACAGAGTTGTTTTGATCGCACTTTTAGATTTATCTGCTGCTTTCGACACGATCGACCACAAAATTCTTTTATCTCGTCTTTACAGCAGAATAGGTGTGAGATCTACAGCTCTGTCATGGTTTGAGTCGTACCTCACAGGATGGTCCTCCAGAGTTAACATTACTGGTAAACTATCCAAACCCACTAACCTTGATTTTGGTCTTCCGCAAGGTTCGGTAGTAGGCCCCATCGGGTATTCTATATACACCCTACCAGTTGGTAATATTATTACACATCATTGTATCAACTACCATCTTTATGCCGATGACACCCAATTGTATATTTCATTTAATCCGAAAATCCCAGGAGATTTAGTTGTCGCTCTGTTTCGACTTCAGAACTGTATCTCAGATATTAGAAACTGGATGACAGTTAATAAATTGAAGTTGAATGACTCAAAAACAGAATTCTTCATAGCGGCCTCTCCACACAGTCTACGCAATCTGCCAGATCTGAAGTTAACAGTCGGCGATATATCCATAAACCCTTCAGTTACTGTTAAAAATCTTGGTGTAATTTTTGATAGAGAAATGTCAATGGTGGATCGTGTTTCTCAAATATGCACTACTGTAACTTTGCATTTAAGGAACATTTCTCGAATTAGAAGATATATTACTCAATCTGCCTGTAACAATGCAATTCGTTCTCTAGTTCTGTCCCGTTTAGATTACTGCAATGGTCTTCTCTCTAACATTCCTGTTACTCAAGTAGATCGCATTCAAAGGCTTCAAAATTGGGCAGCTCGAATAATTTATCAAGTAACAAGATTTCACTTCTCTAAACCACTCCTTGAATCGTTACACTGGCTTCCCATACGACATCGTATAGTTTTTAAGTTACTTTTGTTAGTTTTTAAGTCTCTCAATAAGCAGGCACCTTTATATCTGCGTGATTGTTTGACCCTATACACCCCTCGCAGGAATGTACGAGCCTCCAGTGACCCATTCCGTCTCACATATAAAATCACTAAGAAACTGGCTGGAGATAGGACTTTTACCATAACCGCTTCAAAATATTGGAATCGCTTACCTTTTACTCTTAGACAATCACCATCTGTTCCTTCATTTAAAAAGGGACTTAAAACCTTTCTTTTTTCCAATCCAGATTTTTAGGATTGTACGTTTTCATTTGTATAATTGTAATAATCTCCTTTTCTTCTTGTAAGCGCTTTGGGCCATTCTGGGAAAAGCGCAGTATATAAATAATAATAATAATAATAATCCATTGAACTCATACACTGTTTTGTTTTCCTCGCAATACCCATCCACTCTGTATCTTCCTAGCTTGACCTCTCCCTCGTTGCGGGCATGACGGATGTATACCCCATCTTTCTCCGCGATGTAAGTTAACCATCTGATGGCTTTGTTTGATTGGATGTCCTCCGGGGTATAGCCACGGGGAGGGATGATGCCTATCGTGTCCTTCTGGAGAAAGTTTCTCCGAAAGACAAGGTGGCAAGCAGATGCGATAGTGATACAGCTGGAGAGTGGGTCAACGCCCGTGTCATCTTCAAACAGTTTTGAAATTTCCATGAAGAGGGCTCTAAATTGGAGGCAACAGCGTCTTAAAATGTCCACGTCACTGACGCAGTAGTCATGGATTTCCTCAGACATGATGAACTCTTTGCCGGATGACACCTCTCCATCGTACCAGACAAGAAACTCTTCTCTCTTCTTGGAGGACATCCCAGCCGGATAGTAATACTTTGCATCTGGCATTGCCCCTTGGTAATTTGTGTTTGCTTCTGTATTAAAAAAGTGAGGAAAGAACCCCTTCTTTAACTCCTCAACCCCAAAAGTGGCTGGTAGTGCAGAGAGTGGCATCGCTAGAAAATTGAGAGAGTCGATAAATCTGATATGATTCATCGCTACCTCCATACTCATGATTTTACCACCTGCCAAAATCAACTTTGGGATAATGCAGTTCCTGTACAAGTATTCTTGAATGAAGACACCGTCATAGCTCTTCAAGTTGTGAGCGATGAAGGTGGAACCCTTATTATCCTCATCATTAAATATCCATTTGCAAAATTCATCACCTGTATCTGGTCCTTGGAAAACAAATTGTTTTTCTCCCACCTTTCCACAGTTCTTGCAATCTGTCTCGAACGGTTGATCGGTGCACAATTCACAAGCCTTCTGTGCCACGCAGTAATTGGGAACATGCTTCCCTGTATCCTGCGTGCACTCAAAGTCAAAGAATACAAACTTTGATAACTTTCTTTGCTCTCTTTGTAGTTCTTCCTCGCTCATCTCTGCCGCATCCTCTTCATCAATATTTGTGTGGTAATAACACGGGTTTTCACTCTGCATGTGGCACTTATGCCCAGGATCTACAAACCGTCTACACAGTTTGCATATAGTCTGCCCGCAGATGTGCTCTCGATCATGCTTTTCCAAGAGTTTTTTGTTACAAAGTGTTTGGCACAGTTCACATTGAAAGTAGCGTTCACATATCTTTGACAGATGCCGCTCGTAACAAGATTTATTCTTAAAGTTGCGATGGCAGCTTTCGCATTTCACAGGCTCTTCTTCTTCAGAGGCAGGGCCACATTTGATGCTACGGCACATCTTGCAGGTGTAGGTGCACTTGTGTTCATGTTTGTGGCTATATCCCCGCAGACACTTTTCACAAAAGTAGCATTTGTCAAAGAATCCACTCATGGATGTGATGAGATCGTAGTGCCCATCGTGGGCGTAGAGGTAGATTGTATGCTCCCTCTCTTCTGGGCCAGCATAAATGATGAAATTCAAATGTTCCTTTGATACTAGGACAACGCGATAGTTGGCCATCATCTCTGTACCTTCAAATTTTTTTATTTCTTCAATGCCGCATTTTGTATTTATTGGTATCCCCGCTTTCCTATACAAGTCCTCCGCATATATACGCTGCTCCCTATGTCCCTGGCGGATAGAATTCCAGTTGGGGTGTTTTTCTATTCGGCAGATGCCGGTCACAATCGCCCTTGGACAGCACATATTATCTTTATTTCTCATAAGGATAACACTTCTTTTCTTTAGTAACTTTTCAGTAAGATCCTGGTATTTTTTGGTGGATCCCCTACCTCCTTCTGGCATAACCATGTGAATTAGGTTGAATTCTACATTTTCATCTAGGCTCACTTCTTCATGGGATTGGAGCGTTGCCTCCAACTTTGATGCAAACACTTCATGATTTAACTGATCGCGACGGATGAATGGCAAGCTAACCGGTCTGTTTAATTGAGGCGCATTAAAGACTAAGCGCACAAAATCCCTATCTCTTACTCCATCTAACATTTCATCTACAATGTTTGCAAACATCTCATTTACCCTAGGCATCATATCAATCATTGGCCCATTTCTTTCTACAGGTTGGAAGGAAATTTGATAATCTGTTACATTGGCATTATATTTCCTAACATGTTTATGACTTACTCTAGTTACATTATGTGTGGGAAGTGGGGCTTCTCTGGTGGGTAGTGTTTCCAAGCCGCGTTTTCTGGAAGATCCTCCGATGTGGCTGGAGGTGGATGGGGTGGAGCTAGTCGATGGACCATGGCTAGTTGATGGGCTGTGGCTGGTAGATGGGCCGTGGCTGGTAGAAGGGCCGTGGCTGGTAGAAGGGCCGTGGCTGGTAGATGGGCCGTGGCTGGTAGATGGGCCGTGGCTGGTAGAAGGGCCGTGGCTGGTAGAAGGGCCGTGGCTGGTAGAAGGGCCGTGGCTGGTAGATGAGTCGTGGCTGGTGGATGGGCCGTAGCTAGTAGAAGGGGCATGGCTAGTAGATGAACCGTTGCTTGTAGATGGGTCAGTACCATGATGGGTAGATGAGACAGCTGTGTTGATAACGTTGAGTGGCCCTGAAGGGGGGGGGCAAGGAAAATACTTTTGATTAAGTTGTTCTATTTGTGCCCCTTTCATATTGCTCTCTTTAGTTCTTGATCTATGTGCTTCATTCATCTACTCATATATATTCATTGCATCCATTCTACAAAATAATATAAACCATACTCACCACCATCTCCAAGGGCAGAAATTAGGCTAGAGAGATCCATCTCATCCTCGTCAACATCCACATTACTTGGGTTGGCCAAGTACTCGTCAATATCAAATTCTAGTTCGACTGGACTGGCTACCGGGCAGGGAGGTTCAGCCATGACTGGACCATGCTCTCCTAAGGCTGACATAAGGCCAGAAAGATCAACTTCTCTGTCGTCGACATCTATGTTTGTAGGGCTAGCCAAGTATTCATCAATGTCAAAATCTACCTCCATTGGTGTTGCAGCACTGATATCTAAAATATAAACGATATAAAGTTTTTAGGTAGGTCAAATGTATAAAAAAAACCAGAATAATCCAGTAATCATTTTTATGTTATTTATTTTATTTCATTATATTTTTATTTTTTGGTCATCTTTCGGTTATCTTCAACCACTTGGCAGCAAGCTAGCTCCAGCTTATCAATAGAAAAACTTTTCATGAATTAGCAAATCTCATGAGTAAATAGATTCCTCATACAACACACATACACAAATCAAAAGATATAAATTTGATCAATAAATGCTCATTAATGGTCACATATACACAAACCAACCGATTCTTTATTATCTTCAAAAAGTATAATTAAACACTTACCAATGTTATGATCTGTATTGATCTCATCGTTGTTCTGCAGCTCCCCATTAAAAAATCTTGCTCTCGCAACAGCAACAATCAAGGTATGTTGTTCTGCATCCAAGCCATCTGAGTATTCCTCATAAATATTGGATACCTCATCCAAACATGTACACGCCTGTAGTCTCCTTATCAATTCAAATGTTGTAATCATAGTTGTGCTCGCATCGAAAGACTTGAGTAAAATGTGACATAAACATCCAACTATATTGGTAAAAAGGCTTGAGTGCCTTGAAGCACTGAACCCTGATCTCACCCCCCCCCAAAAAAAAAAATAATGAAGTAAAATATAGGTGACCAATCAATGGTCTTACCTTGATGTACCAAAATTTAATTGGTTCAACGCTCCCCCCCCCCCACACACACGCACATACTTACATACATACACATAATTCTCATACCCTTGGAATGTTCTTTTGTTCCATTTCCTGTGATATGCCGAGTATCTATTGCCCCCCCCCCCCATTGTTGTATCATTCAAGTTTACCCCTCTTCCTCCCTTACAATGGACTCTATTCATCAACCCCTCCCCCCCATTCTGAGTGTGTGGCTAACTTCCTCCCCTTCCCCATTTTTTATTTCTTTGATACATATATCAGTTTACATTTCTATTGCATTCTTACTATCATTCTGTCCTCTCCACATATCTCCTATATCCATCTCTTTCTCTCTTCCGGATTAAGGAAGTCCCTACTGTTCTATCCCGGATGTCACTGAAAGGATGCCTTATTAATGAATATCCGCGTTCCTATTGTTTACAGGATGTCACCGGAAGGACATCTCATTA
This sequence comes from Lytechinus variegatus, assembly GCF_018143015.1. Taxonomy (NCBI): domain Eukaryota; kingdom Metazoa; phylum Echinodermata; class Echinoidea; order Temnopleuroida; family Toxopneustidae; genus Lytechinus; species Lytechinus variegatus. The sequence continues at coordinate 87,875,038 of NC_054740.1, read as the reverse complement.
ACGAATATCCGCTTCCTTATTGTCACCGGAAGGATTACTAATTAACCAATTTCCGCTTCCCTATTGTTTACCGGATGAAGTAATTAACCAATTTCCGCTTATTGTTTACCGGAAAAAAGTAATTAACACCTTCAGTAGGGTATAGTCTATGCTGCTATGGTCAGAGGGCTTGTAAAAGGTACTTTCTAAAGTACGATACATCTTTTTTTGGCTAAATTTCACGGTTGAATAAACACAAGTCAAAATTTGCAATAATTGGATTTTTACACATTTATATCAGCAAGAATGAAAGAATATGATGACATTCACTTTTGGGAAGAGTATCTTCAACAATATTCATCGTTTCATAAAAACAAAAAATACGATTTTCAAATATCATAGGCAAACATTGTTTCATTTTGGTAACTGATCAGCTTTTTCGTTATGTTCACGACCATGCTTCAATGCTTCAATGATTCAAAGGCGTTTAATTAACATTCACGCTTGAATGGACGTGTGGAATGTGATGTTCTCTTTCTTTAATTTATAGGGGGAAATGCAATTCGTTACTATGGATATCTGTTAAAAACCTCCTTGCATAATTCATTTGATTTGATTTTTATGAAAATCCCGATGTTAAATGCATCAGTGAGCACACAATATTCGAAAATTATGCAAATGAGAAGAAAGTTCAAAGCCTTGGCCCCACTTTGTGCCGTGTTGAATTGTTATTTTGGTGTGCGCTCCTTTTGGATAGTGTTACTCTGAAGCCATGTGCGAAGTTTCATGAAATAACTGTTGGCAGAAGTAGCAAAAACCGTCCATGAAACAAACCCTCATTTCATATTTGTGAAAATTTTGACTTCTTTTCTCATAGACTTGTGTACATTATGGGTGCATATGTTTAAGAATAAGTAACCCCTCATTCAATATAGTGGAACTTTTTTTCAAGTCTGCCTTTAGCAATGTCATTTGGCAGCAATGTTAATCAACCTATGGGCGGAATTCTGTACAAAAATGAAATCGATTTGTTTATTTATGGATGATTGGTATTTTCAATGTCACAGACTCATTTTAAAGGGTAATAAAGTGAATATTGAGGGCAAATTCAGTTTCAAATGTTTTTGTTTTATCATCCATCATTTCTATCACCACACACTTTCCGAACTTAAAACCTTTTCATGGTTGAGCGAGCACATTCGAAAACTTAGGAATGAATACTCTTTATACGGCATAAATGTATTCTTTTCGTAACAATTTCTCATGATCAGTTTAATTTATGGGCAAATTAGTGGTGGACCCATAATTTTAAAATGGGGGAGGGGCCTATAATCGGGGGAGCCACCAACATTTTCAAATTTTAACATGATCTAACAAGTTGTAAAGGATACTACCATAACCCCCTATGATGATACGTCACAATACAGGGGCCGCGGAACAGTTTTCAAAGTGGGGGGGGGGGAGCTGAGCCAAAGGTGGGAGGGTGGGGGCTGACCATGCAAAAAATCACAATCGTATGGTCATTTTTACATTTTTGTACATGGTTTTTGAAAAAAATTGGGGGGGGGGGGGACAGAACCCCCTCCCCCGCTTCCGCGGCCCCTGCAATACAATGTGCTCACTCAACCATGAACATACGATATCAAATTGTGTGTGGAGTGGCTAAATGATGGATAGTAAACCAGTATAACACCATAAAATTCACCTAAAACACAACTTTTGTGACTTTCAAAAATGGTCATTTTTAATTCAATCTTTGATTACTCATGCATGACTCAACTGATCAATAATTATGCTTAATTGATGGATGAGATAATGTTTAGGTTTCTTAGGCAAATTGAACTGAAAATTTAAATTTAATGCATGAGTGAACACGCCTTGTAACTGTGTGTATTTGAGTTTTTTTGTCAGACGTGTATCAATCAGATATGATTATTTACGTCTGGGACAGACCTTTAACGTCACAATCCGAAAGACGTGACCAGGGCTCGAACCTCTGCATCAATCGTAACTCTAGAGGGCGAGATATGGTAAGACTTGGTTAGAAGGGCATTCCTCTTCTTTTTGTCCTATTACAAATTAAAAGTCATGTATGTACCCTCCCCCCACCTCCACCTCCATTTCCAGCCCCCCTCCCTCTCTCTCTGTCTCACTTTCTGGATTGTAGACTATTCAAAACTTAACTGCCACTGCAGTGACCGGTGGCTGATAGTCATTTATTTTTCAATGAATGATTACCAAGAAATTGACTGATTATGATGATTTATGAAATAATCTATTGAAAAACTGAATGTTTGACTGATCACATTGCACATTGAAATAGCTGATGTATTGATAAATTCAGGATTATCATTAAATCAACATTCTGCTCTGGACTTCACGCGTACATGACAATAGCAATCAGTCACTCAACAGGAGAGGAGGGCGGGAGAGAGGGAGGGGGGGGGTTGCTACATGTTCTTTTGACCCTTGTTCCATCAAATCAGTTCTCCCATTTAATACCCTTTTCATAAACCTATCCTCCAATTAGCCGCCTAAGAGTAATGCGGATAATCCAATAAAAATTGCGTTCATAAACTCCGAAAATAAGCCGCATTATTTTTACGAGCGCCCGTCCTGAAAAAGGGGGATAATCGCCATGACAACTGGACACGCCCCCTCCAATGCGGTTGTGTTGGAAAAGGGTGACCTTGTGACCGCACCATGGCAATTATCCGCATAATTTGGAAATGCGTTCATAAACTCAAAATCTTGTCCCGATGCTGCTATTATGCGGATAATAGCAGCATCAGAGTAATGCGGATAACTCTTGTCCTCCTCCAATTTTACGACCAAATTATGCTGCTATTAGCCGCCTAATTCATTTTAATGGGGTTTATGAAAGGGGTATTAGTCCTATCTCACCCCCTATTCTCCGGACTCCCATGAAAATATTGCTGGATCCACATGATAATGTTGAAATGTTGCGGGGGGGGGGCACTCAGTATATAATGCATAGTGGGTATGTGCTGCGGAGGGGACCCCCATGTTTGGTTACACTTCGTATTTCCGAAGGTTCGTAATTCCGAAACACCTAAAGTGCCTATACCTCGATGCTCGTTAATCCGAAAACGTAAAAGGGTTCATTGATCTGAACAATTGTGGCGTTATTCCGAAGGTTCGTTATTCCGAAGGTTCGATAATCCGAAAACGAAATAAGGTTCGTTGTTCTGAAGACTCGTTAATCCGAAAAAGAAATAAGGTTTGTTGTTCCGAAGGTTCGTTAGTACGAAAACGAAATAAGGTTCGCTAATCATTACGTTTTCGGACTAACAAACTTTCGGAATTACGAACCTCATTTCGTTTTCGGACTTACGAACCTTCGGAATATCCGAACCTTCGGAATTACGAAAGTATGCGCCCATTTTTACACTCATATTTCCGTTTTTGATTTATTGAGAAAAACAACAAAGAAAGTCGCTCCAAAGCATAGCATTTTCTTCTTATCGAAAAAAAGGAAGAAAGAAATCCGCTCCAAAGCTTCGCATATCTTTCGTTACGCCGTTCCGGTCGCATTGATCTGCTACAATGAGCTGCAATTTTGGTGAAAAGCATAGTGGGTATGTGCTGCGGAGGGGACCCCCATTTTTAGTTACACTTCGTATTTCCGGAGGTTCGTAATTCCGAAACACTTAAATTGCCTATACCTCGATGCTCGTTAATCCGAAAACGTAAAAGGGTTCGTTGATCTGAACAATTATGGCGTTATTCCGAAGGTTCGATAATCCGAAAACGAAATAAGGTTCGTTGTTCTGAAGATTCGTTAATCCGAAAAAGAAATAAGGTTCGTTGTTCCGAAGGTTCGTTAGTCCGAAAACGAAATAAGATTCGCTAATCATTACGTTTTCGGACTAACAAACCTTCGGAATTACGAACCTCATTTCGTTTTCGGACTTACGAACCTTCGGAATATCCGAACCTTCGGAATTACGAAAGTATGCGCCCATTTTTACACTCATATTTCCGTTTTTGATTTATTGAGAAAAACAACAAAGAAAGTCGCTCCAAAGCATAGCATTTTCTTCTTATCGAAAAAAAGGAAGAAAGAAATCCGCTCCAAAGCTTCGCATATCTTTCGTTACGCCGTTCCGGTCGCATTGATCTGCTACAATGAGCTGCAATTTTGGTGAAAAGCGGCCGCACAGCACTGTCCGACCATCGCCTCTGAGCGAGCGCACCCGGCGGTTGTGGCGCCGCGGCGCCGGGCTAGCTGCATCATACACACATGCCCCTTCCATCGGGATGCATACGCACTTTCACGCTGGCGATCCGTTCCAAGGATCCCCGTTTTCACAAAAATTTGTAGTTCCGAAACCCGTTCCGAGACCCTCCTTTTGACAACAAGCCCGCTCCAAGGCCCCCGTTTTTTTTTGTCTCGCCCGCGGCACACCTCCACCACTTTTTTGGTCGAGTACCCCCCCCCCCGGGAAATGCTGCCCAAAAAAAATGTAATTTGTGTTCACTCATGCAATAAAGTTCAATTTATTTATGAAATTTGCTTAAACAACTAAAACTGGTCACGCTTGATTTATCACAATGCCCTTAACTTTGCAAGTTCCAAAGGATTTGCCACTAAAAAACTGACAGAAATTGGAAGGACACTAGCCCAGCCTAATTTTCATACCCTTTGTTTCAGTGGGCAGTGCTCGCTCAAGCATGAATAGTTTTCCAACTTTTTGGTGTCATTTGAAAGTTGACTTTTTTGGCTTCAATGACATGTAGTGTTTTCCCCCAAAGTAATATATATATTTTTTTTTGGCAGCCATTTCAAAAGTGTATACTGTTTTGGGGAGGGGGACGCACTGTACAGTGAGTATCAAAAAAAAGTTTACACTTTGAAAAAGCCCTGTGAATTAAAAAATATACAACATGTGGGTAATTTTTTTCGCATATAATCTTGGGTTTGTGTCTCATCTATCCAACGAAAGTAAAATTTTTGACAGAATGTTACACTTGAGTGAGCACTGTCCATTTTTGTAAGGCTTGCAGAAACCTGTTTGCGCAGAAATGCTCGTTTTCACGGTGTGTCAAAGGGAAAGGGCGAAATCAAACTTACCCTGCGAAACATTTCTCATACATTTCCCTTGCAATTTTTAGTCAATTTAATAAAAACGGATACATTAAAACATTTTGTAACAATTTTCCACCCAAATTGAAATTTCAACACTTAGTAAGCACAACCTTTCCATTTTTATGCCAGCTGGCTCTGAGGACATAACTGAATCTGAACGAAAGCATATCAGACATCTCCAGCATTTTTACTAAGGTTTTATCATTTAAAGTGGGTTTACATTTCATTCTTCATTCAATACTTGTTTCTCCACACTTTTCCCAAACTTGACAATGATTAACAAAATAAAAATTAAGCCTAAGCCATTTTATGTAAATCACAGCTTAGTGTAAAGCAAATATCGTCACAATGGGGGAGTGGGTTGGGGCACAATGCACTCTTCGAAGTGTTATGAGCAAGGAAACAAGTTAAAAAGGTTAAAGATATCTTCTAATCAAATTTACTAGCTAAATTCAACGTGTTCTTCATGATTAAGGTATACTTTTATTCGCATAACTATATCAAAGTTCTACGCAAATCATTTTCACTAACTTTTCAAAAGTAAGTGGTGCTCACTCAAGTGGAAATATTTTTTCGACAGTTATATCGTCATTTGCTTAAATGGATCTGTGCCAATGTTAAAATGTGGAAAATTCTTCAGGATATTACAAATGTATAATTTTACAGGAATTTTTCTAAGTGTAAACTTTTTTTGATACGCACTGAATAACCATGAACATAATACTATCATCGTTCAGTTAAAGGCTATACTGAGTTGTTTTTCAATGGCTACATTGTATTAGATTTGTTGTGATCAAAGTTGAATTACGGTAGATATCAATATGCGAGCAAAGCAAGCAAGGACATTTTCTGTAGTTGAAACTTTAAGGAGAGAATGGTATCCAAAAACCTGTTTTCAAGTGGTGTGAATCACATAATGGGCAATATATAAGTATTCATTTATTTTATTTATTTATTAAAATATCTTTATACAGGATAGCAGGCTCAGATTAACTGTTTTTCAGCCTGGTCCTGTTAACATAAGAATAGCAATATATACATAATAGATAAAAAAGTAACATTGGGTTCTTTAATGATTGAGTTCAATAACATTTAAAATTAGAATTATTACACATACAAAATTGTTCAAAGATAACATACACTACCAGTCACAATTCCCAGACTTACCACTACCTGCATCAGCCAAAAATCCAGCCGAAACAGGCAATAGTGATTCAAAACAATGGTGACTGGTACTGTATTCATTTTTTGTAATTGATGAAATGGGAAAACTATCCTGTATACAATACAATAACTGTGAAATATAATCATTGGCATAGTATATACAAATAAAACAAAATTATGAAGAAAACTAAGAATCTATTCACCATTGAGCATTGTATACTAGACTTAACAATAAAATTTTAAAAAATAAATATCGCCAAGAAAAGTAATGAAAGCTTACTTGGTAAATGCGCTAATTATATTACATAAAAAGCATTCGTTCCAACATATTGAATATCCCAAATCATTAACACAAAGTAAGCAGCGGCTATACTGTAAACATGTGAGCGCCGATAGCGATTTTTTCGATGGCTATATTTAATGTATTTGTTGGTTTATTAAGTAATGCATTACAGTAAATATAACTATGCGAGTGAAGCAAGCGAGGAATTTTTTGAAGTTGGAAGACCAAATGATGACCAAAAATCTTCTTTCAATATGTGTGTAATTATTAAAGAAATGCGGTGAATGGGCGTAGTAAGCGAGCCTGGAAAAAGTCTAAAATGCTTCAGTCAGGAGGAAAGGGTGTTGCCAAGCGTCATCGCAAGGTTCTACGAGACAACATCCAAGGTATCACGAAGCTGGGCGTTGTGGCGTGCGCCTGTAATCCAAGCTGTGGGGAAGTTACAAATTGATGCAGAGGTTCGAGCCCTGGTCACATCTTTCGGATGGTGACGTTTAAGGTCGGATCCACACGTGAATTATCATATCTGATTGATACACGTCTGACAAAACTAAAACACACACATTTAAAATGATATGCTTATATTACAGAGTATGATAGATGTAACGGTAGATTATCAGTAGCATAAACGTAAAAAGAAAATATAAGAAGGGAAGAAATATAAACAGCAAATGAGGATGAAACATTGTGTTCAATGAAAACTCAATTATGTCGTTTGACAAGGTGTTTATCTCTATTTATCACTTTTCATCCTGACCACCTATCATGCATATAGGTGTTGTAAATGGGCACCGGTATTTTATTGAATGCTCGAGGGTCTGATCAAGGTAGCCGTGCATGCACAATCATGGGTTTTAGAAAATGTGCAGTGCTTAGAATAATGTGCATTTCCGAGTATTGCAAAAAAAGATTTAAAAAGAAAATTTGGTCTTCCATTAGTTATTTAGCCATTTAAGTGCATAGATCTACTTATTTTAAGAAGAATGATATTCAATTTCAAATTGTTTTGGGGTGCGCTGTAATCCCACTTTGATCACGTTGTTTATCTTGTTAATCCATGGATATAATGTAATACATGTGAAACTTATTTCTGCATTAGGGATTACACATTGCAACAGACTGAAAAGGATCCGTAAGGACTACTTGATCTTCGAAGAGATCAAAATGAAAATAACGTACCTGATTCAACAAACGAGGCGAGAAGCAACACTAGCATGCATTGCGCAATCCGTAGTCTTGCGCTATAGCGGTGGTCCACCATGGTATGGTACCTGAATGGAGAAACCAAAAAAATGAATACTAATGTCAGTCCTCAAATACGTCATTGAAAAGTTATAAAAAAACAGATGATGTCTATTGAGAACCCCCCCAAAAAAAAAGAAATAGTTGCTCTTTAATGGAAGGAAATTTTCTTACAGACTTCATTCTCTCTATTTATTTCGAACGTACGGTATCAATAATACAATAAGATAGTATAATTTGAAGAAGAAAATCTAAAAAAAAATCACAAATAATATATGGTGAGAGCGAATCATGCGTTACAAAAATATTTCAATCCGTATTAGTTTTTGAACATCAAATGCTTCATTTTGAGTTCATCCTGTCACGGATAGAATGCTCAACAAAGCGAATACTGTAGATTGAAAACCAAGGGCAGTGCTACATGAGGCAAGGTTGCGATCGCCGCCAGCGCTCAGGAATTATTTTAAGCGCTGGGTGAAAAAAAGTGGGGAAAGAGGAGAAATAAGAAGAAGTATAAGGAAGAAATGAGAAAGAATGCTCCTGTAACACTTAAGGACAAGTCCACCTCAACAAAAAAGTTGATTTGAATAAAAAGAGAAAAATCCAACAAGCATAACACTGAAAATGTCATCAAAATCGGATGTAAAATAAGAAATTTTTGACATTTTAAATTTTCGCTTTATTTCACAAAACAGTTGTGCACATCCTGGCTTGGAGGCAAATAAGGAGACTATGATACCCATTTTGTGAAAAATAAGCGAAACTTTAAAATGTCCTAACTTTCTTATTTTACATCCGATTTTGATGAAATTTTCAGCATTATGCTAGTTTAAATTTTCTCCGTTTATTCAAGTCAGAATTTTCCTGAGGTGGACTTGATCTTTACATACACGTATTAATCACCATGAAAATGAAAATGGCGTCGTATTAGGTTGTCCCCATCTCATGTTTACTAGCTTGGTAGATTAATATTATATAATCAGACCCTCATGAAGAACAGATATTTTCAGATGAAAACGACTATCCATGCAGTCTATTATATGGTAAATGAATCATATCAATTTAAAAGCAGAAATATTTTTTTTCACGTTCTTGAACACGAAAAGGTTGAGTTTGAGTAATGAAAAAGTTGCAATCTAAATCCATTGATGCCTTGCACACATCTTATCCCATGTCATGTTCAATGTAATAAACTGGACGCACAGTTCATCATTTAAGGAACAAAGAAAGCCAAATATAATATTCGACACAAAAAGATATGTCCTGAATACATCGTCTTCATATATAAAAAAATATTTATTATCATGTTGCAACTTGTCTATTCCACAAAACCTTTTCTTATTACCTCCTCCTGTTAATCTGCTGTACAGCCTTGTCGAAATAGCACATCAAGACGATTAAAAGCCTTGTCGAAATAGCACATCGAGACGAAAAGTACATCTGTGTGTCATTTAACTACTCGCACAAAATATCTATACTATTCGTTCACCGGATATAATGTAAGCATGGCAAGTTTAATTGTGAATTCCGGGTACCCCTCCGTGGGTGCTGTACAGAACAACAGGAGGGTTGGGATTGTGACGTCACGACAATGATGAGTGGTTTGAACTTTGTCGCACGTCAACATATTTGTATTTGTAGTGGTTCACCCCAAAAGGGAAAATGGTTCAGCGACTATCGTAATTTCAAGTTCAGAGCTATAGCGTCACGTTACTAGTATCTTAACAACAACACTTATGGTAAAATAACTGCAGGGGAGATGGGCACACCGCCTCTTGTAGTCTCGCCTGTATTACACTATAATTCTTACATCAGCTCAATCGGCTTAAAAAAATCTCTGCCGATTTTGCAATAATTAAACTCCATGATTGTATTTTTAGCCCCCCTCTCCGAAAGAAACCATATAATCGCTTTATCGATGTACGTGACCATTAGCTATTTACCATTAACATTAGCCTGATAAAAATTATAAATTCATTACCTTGATGAAAATATATTTAACATCAGACCCTACACTCGCACTCACCGTCACCATGGTCACTATGGATTATTCGCTCCATGGTTTGACTAACCCTGTTCTAGGTCTATACTATGTATACTTAGTTGTTATCCACCACTTTTGGAGCGGTCTCTAATCTGCATTAAACTCATTAAAGTTTAATACAATCATACCAAGTGGTGATCACTGTGCTCATGTCGTGTATGAAGCAAAAACTTGTAGGTGTCTTTAGGGAAGAATAACATTGGTTTAAAAGGTTACTTAATAAACAAACGAAAACGTGCAGTCATCATGAGAAATTTTACCCAGTGGCGTAATGAGACAAAATGAGCACACACAAAGTATCGGCATTCTTATTACAAAAATCCAATTTTGTGATAGAATTTCACATAGCATATAGAAAATAATATCATACTTCATCCTTCTCTCCTGCCTTATCTCTTTTTTTTCTTGGTCGTGAAAAAATTTGTGGACAAGAGCCCCAACCTAAGCCCCCTCCTTTTATGTACGCGACTAATTTTACCATGACAAAGGGTTAATTCGAAAGGAGAACTCAAGGGATCTCTCCCGATGCCTTTGTCATTCATTTTGTTTATTGTTGATATCATTTGTCTCACCTGCATATAGCAAAGCGAAACTATAGGCGCCGCTTTTCCGACGGCGGCGGCGTCGTCAATATCAATAACCAAAGATTAAGTTTTTGACATACCATAACTTAGAAAGTATATGAGCCTAGTTCATGAAACTTGGACATATAATAATTGTCAAGTTATATTATGATCCAAAGCATATACGAGAAACCGAGTATCCAGTTCATATTCAATTGCGCACTATACACCGTGTCTCGCTAAAAATGCCAATTGCCCTCTAGATGGGTATAATATTAAAATTACAACATTATAATCGTTTATATCTTTACACCCGTAAACTATAATCATTTTCTAATACTGGATTATTTTTTTCTTGTAATATGGTCTAATTATCAGAAAGATATAAGCATTTTGTTTCATTGCACATCAGGAAACCTTTCCATCCTAGTTTTGTATTATTATTTTTCAGGTTCAGCTTGGGCCTAACAAGATTTGTTGTCTATTCAAGTGATGCAATTTTTATCTATTCAATTCACGTTCATTTTGCTCAAAACTTTGGGATGAACTATTCGTTTACTCCCCTCTCGCTAATAGATATTTTTCCATAAATATGCACGAAGCTGAACGCTAACATGCATGTATAATTTGACCACTTTGATACATAACAAATCGTTTAAGCTGAACCTGACTACACATACTATTAAAAACAAAACTTGGAATAAGAGATTTTCTGATGAGTATTGAAAGAAGACTCATATTTCTACTTTTCAGTGGAAGGTACCGCATAAAATTTAAGCCAGATGTGTGAAATAAATGTCCACGATTATAAAAATTGTTTTAACAATATGATTTGATGTAATTTTCAAATTATACTCATTTAGGATTTCCATTAGTATTTTTTGTTGGTTCTACGAATGAACCAGTTTTTGAATTTTATCAAAATGAAAATATGCGACACTCCCGTATTATTACACAAGATAAATTTGATTGAAATTATTGAAGGTATTTCTACCTCAGAACACATGAACGATTATATGTAAATAAACCAAACTTAGTGAAAAGCGTATGCGAGGGATGTAAAAAGAAGACTATTTTGTAAGTTACAGGTCAACCATGTTTAATGCCTGTCAACTGCATATCTACAGTGATTTGCCTCAAAAGAAAAATATCCTTTTCATCATCAACGTGAATGTATTCATTCTTAAGTAAATAGAGTCGATGAAAACAGTATTGTTTGGAATGAATTCCAATCATCGGGATCAACCATAAAATTATTTTTATAATCCCGCATTGAAATGGGAATGGCTCGTGTAATGTCGAATGCCATGTCACGATTCAAACCGACGATGAAATGTGCAAGTCTGAAATTTCTTTGGAATTGCATTCGGGTCTATACAATACATTAGTAACTAGTAATAACAACCACAATGAAAAATTAATTTAAAAAGCTTTATCTTAGTATGTCAATTGTCACTTTGCTTCGATAAAATCGGTCATCCCGTGATTGTTCATGATTTTTGTTCACTTTTAGGAAAGTAAACAAAACTTGAATATTTCAATACTTATTTATTTCAAAGCTAAATAACCAACTTGAGTATTACGTCATGGACAAATCCAGGGGGCCGAGGCCCCCCCCCCCCCCGCCCCATTGGAGGCGCAAAAAAGGGAGAAAGGAAGGAGGGGGAAGAAAAAGAAGGGGAAAGAGAGGAAGAAAAAAGAAGAGAAAAATAAAACGAAAAAGACGAGTGAATAAAATAAGGTCAGGGGAAGACTTGGAAAATTAAAAAATCTTTCATGTCACTATATAAAATTTTTGCTCGCTCTTCGGGTTCGCATTTCCTTTTCGATGGAATACAAATCTTGCTCAATAGGCTGATTTAGAGCTTAAAATATCAAGTTTTGAAGTCAGTATACAAAACATATTTTAGCTCGGACACCGAGCTTTCATATTTTTTTATTTACAAATTGACTTTTTTAAGTGCAGTGTAAAATGTCCGTTTATGGTGCGAATATCATTTTCAGCTTTGATCTCGCATTATATTGTCTTTGTGTATTCCATAAAGTTCTCAAAATATCCTTTTTCAGGTGTCTGATTGTCAAAACGTAGGCTTATGAGCTTGCGCTTTGATTGTTGTTATGTATACCTCGATATTAATTCTGTAACAAACCACTTAAAATCCCCTTGTTTATGACAGTTTATCAAAAGTGTTGGGTCGCGATTTACGCTCGCATTAATTGTTAAAAATAAATTAACCCATTCATTATTACAAAATTGCTTAAAATATCCACTTTTCAGGCCTCAGTATCAACAGACTTCATGCTCTCATTAGGCCTATTAGATTAGTAAAAAGATGATAAAATTTTCATGAATTCCTATATTAACTTAATTGTCCCTTTTTTCAGAAAGGAATATCGACAAGTGTAGGGGAAGGCGGGGTAAGTTGTGACACTTTTTGCTTTTTGCATGTTAGAATTGATATGATTAATAATCTTGTCGAAATGAGTACCTTGCCTTGAAATTTAATTCTTATGAAATATTTTCCACCTATATATAACTTTCTATCCCCACACTGAAAGTCATCGTGACCTTTGAAAAAAACGATGTCAAATGGCTCAACTTGCCCCATATATGGGGTAAGTTTGAGCCACCTTCTGGGGTAAGTTGAGCCACAAAAACTATGTACAAAATGTATGAGGGGAGAACCAGCATGTCAATTTTTTGTTTTAAGTCTTTTAACTTGCTAATTCTCTATAAATACTAACATTCTTTAAAAGGAAAAGAGCAGTCATGTAAATTTGCTCCTTTCAGCCAGCATTTCAATCGATTTTTATGGTTTGTTTGTTTTTTAGGATACATTACCATAGGAATTACCATGGCTCAACTTGCCCCATGCTGTTTGAATCAACTTACCCCAGTCCGAACTTAGTGCGATAATTTTGTATCCACACATTTATTATGCATCCATCATATAAAAGACTATGACAAGAATGAAGATCCTTACATGGACTTATAATGTTGTTATCATGTCTTTATTATATTTAAAGACGTGTGTGTTTATAAAGCACTTATCTATTTCACACTCTTTTTTACTTTTTTGGCTGAAATTCATATTTTTCCCTCTAAAAAACTACTTTTTGTTTCAAAGTTGAAAACAATATGGTGGGGTTAGGGGTTATGCTATGGGTCATCAATACATGACACCACCACAATGTCTGACTCATTCATTATTGGCCTGGGGCTGGTGGCTCAACTTGCCCCTATGCTCAACTTACCCCGCCTTCCCCTAATCTTGTGCAAAGGAAGAGGAATATAGGGAGATAGGGAGTCATGATTTTTATATGATGTCCTTAGAATGTCCCGGTCCTAGGTCAAAATAAAAATAAGAAATATCAGCTCGCGCAAATTAAGTGCGATCCACATCCACCTCACAATTTTCCTACACAGTGCGGTAAATAGTGCTTAAATTGACAATTTTTAGATCGGAATATCAAATCAGCTCGCGCTTCGCCCCCGCATTATTGATGTAGGAAGATACAAAATTACCCATCCTTTTCCATGATTTGCAAAACATGACAGTATCCCGTTTTAGGTCTAAATCTCTTATTTTCCACTATGGCGCTTCGCGTTCGCATCATTGTTTAGTTAGGTATCCCATTTATGTTTTTATAAAGTGCTTAGAACGTCCATATTTTAGGTCGCAATGTAAAAAAATGTTCAGCTCGTATTTCGAGCTCGCATTATTTGGTCGTTGAAATATGTATCGTCACAATGGCTAACTGCAAAAAAAGTCTTTATAAGTTTCTTTTCGATCAGGCCAGAACGCATATTGAAAATTTCTGCGGCTCGCGCTTCGCGCTCTCAATAATTATCTAGTTACATACGCATTTTGTTTAGGAACACAAACATTGCCATTTTCAATTTTCAGGACAAAAAACATGAAATTTCCAACAAAAAAATAGCTCCCGTTTCGAGCTCGCACTATTTGAATATGGCTCTAATGATTTATAAGAATAAAGTGACTCTATCTTTTAAAGAAACAAAGAAAAAAAATTGCACAGGATCTTTTCGTTCATTATAAATTATATTGCCATGAAATTCATGAGCAACAAAAGAAGGGAAGGAGGCTAAAGACCCCCCCCCCACACCCATTTCCACTAAACGGATGCAGTTAATTGCCATCTGATTTTGTGTTGTTTTTTTTGTTTGCATGATCAGCCCCCCCTTCAAATGTGTTTAGCGGTGACCTGTTTTAAATGCCAATGTCTTGCGCCTGCGCTATACAGGTATATAGTTTATATAATAATTATACTTGCTTATATAGCGCTTAATACTTACTTTGTCAGAAGTCTCTAAGGGCTCTACGTATGCAGCATAATTACCCTGGCTTTGGCAGTGCAGCTGTTACGCGCGCTGCGTTTCAAGGAATAAATTCCTGCCAGGTACCCATTTACCTCACCTGGGTTGAGTGCAGCACATTGTGGATCAATTTCTTGCTGAAGGAAATTACGCCATGGTTGGGATTCGAACCCACGACCTTCTGTTTCAAAGTCCGGAGACTAATCCACTAGGCCACAACGCTCCAACTTTTCCTTATATTGTGATATCTGATTAACTTTAACATGGGGCTCAATGTTTTATTTACATTTTTTATATAGAAAAGTCATAAAACAAGCCAGTTACCTACATTTTTTTCAATTAAGCAAATTTACATCAAACACCGCTTAAGGAAAAGAGGCATTATAATATGAACAAATATTGAACCCCATCCTATTTCATGGTTATATTTTGTTGTTTTATCGTTGAGAGCTCTGTCCCATTATAATACGGGCAAAGAAAGGTGGATACATCAATAATAGAAATAAAATAATATCAGATAATTCATCCTTGTAAGAAAAAAATAGTTTTGTGGATGTGTGTTTAGTGGGTGGCGTAAAACATCTTTATGTATACCCGACTTTCATGTTTATGAATTGTAAATTTATTTCGCAAAAAATATAATTCGTTTATGCAAACATTGCGAAATGTTATTACTAAAATAATAGTTTGGTTCAAATAAGTAATTTCAGATATGAAAAATGTAAGTGCAATATTGATTTTAGTGAGAATAAAAACTGTATGGTTATCTAAAAGGCACTGGCAAACAAATGGGAAGGCGGGGTTCGGGCCCATGGATGATTTTTACAAGGTCAACACTAATTACGTTTTGTCTGGCCTCCTCATTTTTTTTTTTTTGGGGGGGGGGCTCATACTGCTACTGCTAGAAGGGTAATATATTTCTAATGATTAATGTAGACTGCAGATTATAAGATAGGATCGTCGACATGGTCAATGAGAAACACCTAAGATTTTGGGTCTTTAGAAAGGAAAGTCAGGGAAGTCATCACTGGAATTAATTTTGATTAAATAGAAGCAGGAAGGTGATAGAAAAACGCTATTGAAAAGCAGAATTATTTGAATTTCTTAAAACTTTTTTTCCGAGGTTTCTATGGGGTATTATGTGTTTCAGTGTTTATGCGCATTGTTATCTTACACAAAGGTCTTGCTCGTGAATACATTATCCCAGATTATTAAGAATGTAAGCCTATTTTTTTCAAAATTTGTCTAAATGCAAGATTTAACTGAAAGCTCCTTTATTAATGAATAACATAAACTTAGTTACATCATGATTATGTCGTTAGGGTAGTATTTCTCTATGACAAATGAATCTCTTCTGTAGCTCGTAATATAAAGGGAAGCCTGTATAGTTTATGATGTGCCTAGCTGACATGTCAAAGAAACCATTCGTGGAATTTACCTGTTTATGTGGTAGGCCTACATTCAATGGCAATATAACAACAAAGTTTACATAACTCACGAAGTAAAAGAAAAGAAGAGCAAAATAAGAGTAAATTGAATGGACATCAAGTCATGCAGCATCAATCGTAGTTGATGATTGGTAATTACATTAATACATGTGTGATCATCAACTGAACAAATTGATGATTAAGAGAATTAGATTTTTTAAAATGTTATTACAGCCAGTCCTAGTGCGAAAACGTTTTTATACACCCGTCCTACGGGACGTATTATGGTATCACGCTCGGTGTTCGTCCGTCTATTAAAGGCATGGCCGAGGCATGGTCACACCGCCCGAGCGTTGTTGGAGCGGTCGTGGAGCGAAAGTGAGAGAGGGTCGAATTTCGCTCACAAAATTGGGGAAAAAATCGAAAATAAAAATCGACTTCACGACCGCTCTAACAATTACGACCGGGCGGTGTGACCATGCCGTAAGCTCTCATATAATTTGGTGTGTATGATCGTATTACGGGTTCCAGGAAATATATTTTTTGGGTCAAAAGGCCAAAGGTGAAGGTCACAGTGACATGTTTTCATTTTACCCTACTTCTGCAGTCCTTATAAACGCGATAACTTCAGCTTAATCTAATATAGGCTCATATAATTTAGTGTGTATAATTATGATACTAGCTTGGATCACAGGAAGCCTATTGCGCATTTGAGGTCAAAAGGTCAAATGTGAAGATCACAGTGACATGTTTTCATCTTACCCTGCTAAGTCCTGCAACGCGATAAATTTACTTTAATTTCATATAATTCGGTGTGTATGATATTTAGCATGGATCTCAGGAAACTTATTGATTTTTAAGGTCAGAAGACAAAAGGTGAGGTCGCCACCTTCCACTTTTCTAGCTTGACCAATAACTCAATTTTCCGCTTTACAGGCGGGCGTATTTATGTGTGCTCGCCTTAGTGACACTCTTGTTCAATTGTAAAATCATTTTCTAGACGCTTGTTTTGCTCTTTGAAATGCAGAAACCGTTCACAGAGTTACTATTCGGTATCCCTTCTACAAGTATATAGTTTTTATTTTCACAATCATGCGGGAAATATCACGACTTAGAAGACTTCAAATATATGTTTAAGTACATAATTATATCAATAAGTAGTATGCTAGAATATAACTTCATTCAGTTAGTTTTAGGTATTATTCTAAAAAGAAAGGTTTGTATATTCATTCATCTCTGAAAAAAGCTTGCCATAAACTTATATATAGATCAAACGTAAAAGGAAATACATTAAAGATAAAAACTACAAATACGTCATCGTTTTTTGACCATGACTGCGATATGAAATTAATAATCGGAAATTATTGGTTACTCCTGGGACCCAATAGAGTGTTCGTTCAAAACTTTTGCTGAATTCAGTGTTTGAGATACATAGGCTACAGGTTAAAAATCAATAAAATGAAATACCCCCCCCCTTCTTGATAAAGCAAACAGTTTTCTTAAATCGAAGAACGACCCCCCCCCCCGATGGACAGGGAAAAGGTTATATCATGTGCCAAACAATAAACTTAACCCTTTATTAGATTATTGTTTTATCTTAAGGAATAAATAAATATATTCCCTTTACCTTTGAGCGTTAATGTCACCTCCCATTACTCGTTTGTGTAAATAATGATACACCCGTAAATCAATTCCTGTCATCTATGAATCATTCCCATTTAATATTATCAAATGATATTTCCTCCGAAAAGAATGGGACCACTGTGAATGAGATTATCAGGCCGTGGAAATTTCTTTTCATTTCTTTGAATACGCCCTGAAGATAAAGAATCAAATATTTTATTTTTTACAAACGTTCGTTGTGTAACACATTTTATGTAATATATGTGGATTTTATATGTGGATTTTTATTAATAAATATGTGAGGATTTTATTCAATAAATTTGGAAATTTGGAAAAAAAATTGTAATACCATGAAGCATGATGATTTCTTTCAAGTGAGATCAATTTATGAGTCTATGTCGATGGTGTGTAAGATTTCTTCAAGTTACATGCAATTAACAATAGCTTGAACACGTTTCACATCATGAATTGCAATTTTCACGGGCAGCATTCAGGTACACCGATGTACACATGCCCGTCTACGGGTTTTAAAAATACCCCCTCCCCCTAACAAGTTTTATACTTCAAATAACACCCCTAACGAGGACATTGCGCGGTTTCTTATGACACTGACCACTAATATACAGGATTGATAAAATTCCGAAATTTAAATCACTTATATGAAAAGTTCCCTAATGGACCCCTTATCTAAAAATCAGTCATGTATTGACCCCTTCACATGAAATGCACGTTACACCCATATACCTTAGTGCCATGTTCGCCCCCTGTTTTATTTGATTTTTTTCTTCTTCAGTGACGATTAATACATTGATAAACCCATTTTTGTGTTTATTGATTATTGTTTTTACAGCAGACGTTACTGTCGTGATATTTTTTGTCCATTCAATTATTTTCCAATGCAAGGAAATAATATTATATTGCGTTACCTGTGTCTGGAAAGCGAAGTGAATTAGTTTCACTCAGTACAGTTGATTGGGACGATACACCGGTATTCTCCCTTCATAATTATGTGAAAGGATATAATTTAACTCGCTAATAACCTTGCCCATTACAAAGAGCACCAGAGTCAAATTCGATTCAGCGTTACTAATCTGTGTGTCGTCTGCATATAGCACAGCGAGGATATACATAATTATATGCGCCGCTTTTCCGACGGCGGCGGCGTCGTCAACATCAAATCTTAGAATAGGGTTAAGATTTTAAAATGACATAGTAACTTAGAAAGTATATGGACCTATTTAATGAAACTTAGACACAAGGGTATTAAAAAATTACTGAGGATCTTGCTATGATTTTAGGCCACATGGGCAAGGTCAATTATCATTTAGGGTCAATGAACTTACACCATGTTGGGTGAATCGATATCGAAATCTTAGCCTACGGTTAAGTTAATGAAATGTCATCATATCTTAGAAGTATATGGACCTAGTTCATGAAACTTACACATAAAAGTAATGAAATATTATATCATCTTACCGATTTTTAGGTCAAATGATTAAGGTAAAAGGTCATTTAGGGTCATTGAACTTTGGGCATGTTGGGGGTATTTGTTGAATTTCCATCATAACTTTCAATTTTTATGAAGCTATAACTTGAACACAAGTGTAATCAGGTATCACTGAACATCCTGTGCGAGTTTCAGGTCACATGACCAAAGTCGAAGGTCATTTAAGGTCGATGAACTTTGGCCATGTTGTAGGTGAATTGCCATCATAACTTTGAAAATTTATATATAGATATAGTTAATGAAGTGTGGACATAGGGGTAATTGGAGTATCATTGCTCATCATGCAGGGGCCGCGGAACGGTTTTCAAAGTAGGTGGTGCTGAGCCAAAAGTGGGGGGCTGACCATGTGGGGGGCTGACCAATCACAATCCTATGGTCATTTTCACATTTTTGTACACGGTTTTGGAAAAAGTGGGGGCTGAAGCCCCCTGCCCCCGCTTCCGCAACCCCTGTCATGCACAAGTCGTAGGTCACTTCGATCAAGGTGAAATATCATTTAGGGTCAATGAACGTATAGTAGCGTTAATATTATATGAATCATGTTTTTTGTGAATATTCATTTTCAAAGTCAGCACTGCTGTTATATTGAATCGCGTAATACAGGCGAGACTGCCAGAGGCGCTTCACTTGTTACAATGATGTAACTAGTAACTTTCCACAGCTCATCACATAGGTGCTTACAATAATATTTGACAATTTTTTTCTTACAATGCAGACATTCTTTGCTGGGGATTTAACAACATGTCTTACATTGCACATTATGTTAACACTTTACGGTTGGAAAACTCTGGCAAATACCACTGTCACTTTGTTAGCTTACTAACAATTGGCTGATGACGTCACAGCGAGAATGATATCTGGGGAGTGTTTCATCAACATTTTCATCCGACAAGTTGTCAGGTCTGACATCTCTCTCTGACGTTGGTTGGCTGAGAGATACTGTTACTATGGTAACTGTCGGATAAAATGGGACTTTCATGAAACGCCCCCCTGGGGCTCAGTTTCAAGAGATAAATTAGCAATTTAATAAAATGTGAATTCATTTGAAAATCTACAAAATATATTTGTATTAAGTACTGCACATCAGTATAAATCAAAATTCAATCGAATTTGGATTGCAAGGTTCGTCCATTCAAACAGCCACAGAATTAATGAATTTGAAAATTTCATGAAAAAATCGGGTGTAAAATGTCTTGTTGGTTATGAACTTTTAAGGAGAAATTCACCCCAAACAACTAGTTGATTGATTAATAGAGAGAAACAAAATTAGGCGTGACACTGAGAAACTGATAAAAATCAGTGAATGTTAGAAAAATAATATGACAATTGGATTTTTGCCTGTTTTTATTGTCAACAATGGAGATATGAAAATGCGCGGAAGCTCGATGATGTCATACATTTTGAAAAAAAAAATAATTCAATCCTATGAAGTTAAACATTAATGCCTGCATCCAGCCTCCTATATAATGTAAAAGACGAATCAATATAGTCTCAAATTTAATGTTAAATTAAATTAAAATTTGATTCGATACTATGATAGAAATGAACCTGACTGTGACGCATCTTCTGCGTGCCAGCAGCTTGGAGCATGTTCATCAGAGTAATTGAGGCCAAACATGAAAATTTAACTACTTTCTTATTAAATATCGGGTTTGTATAACATTTTTAGTGGTTTGTATATACATTTTCCTCTTATTTCACACAGGTCATCTTGCTATTGACTTTTTTACGTTGATGTCTATACAGTGCGTATCAAAAAAACGGGACAGATTTGAAAAGTCTATAACATTTTAGTTTCAAATTATTATGTCTATATTTTGGTGTTAATAGGTGCTCTAAGGTCTTGTCTTTCAAATGCTATAAAAAAAAATTTAGTTTCGTTCATGCTTGAGCGAACACGGGACGTTTTTGTTGGGGGTTCAAAAAGAGGCTTGCGCCAGAATTGCAGAATATAAGTAATATGATGTTTGGACTTCTTTCTAATTAGCAGACTTCCTCTTAACCTTTTCATTATCTTTGCCATAATTTTCAAATCATGCGGTCAAAATTCATTTTCAGATCTATTTATTTGCTTGAATTATTCTGTTATTTCTTTTTAATATGCTCTCTGTTAGCTTTGAATATTCCTTCTTCAAGCTAAATTTTTTTTTCAACCGAATTATGGGAGAGCATGGATTTTTTTCAAATCCTTTCATTATGTGCTACAAAGGTTATGGTGCCTTTTGAAAAAGCCACACAGATGGGCGGGCGCTAGGGTTGCTCCCCCCCCCCCTCAATTAAAAAAATCATGACCAAGAATAAAAGTGGACAGGAAATAAGGAAAGATAGAAAGTAAAATATGATATCATTTTCTGAATATTATGTCAAAATCTATCACAAAATTTGATATTGTAATTAAAAAAGTGGGAATATTTGCGTGCTCACTTCGCTCGCTCACAACTTTTTAATACATTTTACCCGATCTGCCATATCTAGCTCCCTCAAAATTGACTCAATACACCATTGTCATTGAAAACATGAATCCCTTCCTGTGTTTCCTGTCAAGCAATTAAGGAATTAATGACCCCTTGAAAAATATATTCATGTCTTTTAAAGGTACATTACATTATTTGTTTCACATAATAAAACGATTTGAATAATCACAAGTTTTCCCAATTAATAATTAATAATTAAAATCTTCGTGCGTGGGTTGACAAAAAAAATCTTCTTTTCTCAGTTACTTATGAAGTAAAATTAAAAGGTAAGAGAAGTTTAAATGAAAAAACAAAATAATTCAATTAAATAAATAACTTTGTAAATGAAGTTTGACAGCATAATTCGAAAATTGTGGCAC
This sequence comes from Lytechinus variegatus, assembly GCF_018143015.1. NCBI lineage: Eukaryota > Metazoa > Echinodermata > Echinoidea > Temnopleuroida > Toxopneustidae > Lytechinus > Lytechinus variegatus. Next base: position 87,852,924 of record NC_054740.1, on the reverse strand, counting down.
AGATAATGAAAAGGTCAAGAGGAAGTCTCCTGATTAGCAAGAAGTCTGATCATTGTATTACACATATTCTGCAATTCTGGCGCAAGCCTCTTTTTGAACCCCCAACAAAAACGTCCCGTGTTCGCTCAAGCATGAATAAAATTTATTTTTTTAAATTGCATTTCAAAGATAAGACCTTAGAGCATCTATTAACACCAAAATATAGACATCATTATTTGAAACAAAAATTTTATAGACTTCAAATCTGTCCCGTTTTTTTTTTATACGCACTGTATACGATCGCATTTGTGGTAAATTGATAGCGTTTTTTTTTATCGTACGTAGTGGGAATGCCTACATGAAATACTAAACATAAATGGGACAATCTTCTGTTTGTCAAAGATATCTTTCAAGCAAGATAATAATTTCTATGGGAAGAGGACTCAGGGGCGTCGATCCATTTTTCAGATTGGGGGGGGCAAAATCATTAACGTTCCAAAGGCGCTCGATCGTACAAAACACCCACCCACCCATACACACACCCACACACACACACACACACACACCCACACACACACACACACCCACACACACACACCCACACACACACACACATATATATATATATATATGACTCATGAGACACAGACACGTATCTCACTAACAAATTAATGCGAGCGCGAAGCGCGAGCTGAAAATTTTTATATTCCAATCTGAAAAGAGGACATTTTGAGCACCAATTTGAATAAAGAACGAGTTGTGTATCTCCATCTCGCTTGCTGAACATTACAATCTTGTGTTTTTTCATGCACATCCGGAATTATTGGGGGGGGGGCAAAATGATATGTTGGCCCCCCAATATTTTCATTGGTGGGGCGATCGCCCCCCTGCCCCCCCCCCAGGATCGACGCCTCTGGTTCAAGAGGTTATGCAACAAAACGCACTGGATGTGTTCGAGACTGGTCTGACTGATTAACCCTGCTTACTTCTGGGTTTACATTATTTCATGCAGTGGAATTGGAGTTGATCTTCTGTTTTCAATTGATTTTCTCCTCTACTTGTGATCTGGTATGGACTCATTTCCACCCCCATGCACAATTTTTAAACAAACGATCAAACACAATGGTATCAGACAAAATATCACAACCACAGGAATGAAGATCTGTCCATGCATGGCACGCACCTCGTTTTCACTCTTGTCACAAGATAGAGGTTGTGATTTATATTTTTAGCTGTTCGAATTGATGAAAGGAAATGATATACACGGTTGATCAGTGAAATATAAATATCTATAAGAGAAGCTGTGCTGTGACAATCAAACGTTATCATCTCTTCCCTTCCTACTATCCATTTTATCCTCTAAGCAACGATTTTTTCCTTCTATTGGAGGGAAAAAACAATATTGCTTACGATACAATGTATTTGCTGCGCTACATGTTTCATTTTATCCATAAATCAACAATAATTGAAAGACGCTTAAACATTTTATGTGATTCAATTGACTGATATTTTTTTGTTTTCAAATCGTGGACCTATCACACAGTTATTGGTTCATTAGCTCGATATCAGCATCAGACAGGGTATTGCTGCATGGTACAATAATGGGCATTGGTATTTGGAAGTCAATCATGCGTGTTTACGTGATTGCCATAATACCATATTTTCATGATTGGGTCAGTTGAGCACCCCGTATAGTGTGACAAATAAAAAGGTTAAAACCTGCTATAACACTCAATTAAAACAAGTTCAATCATTTCTTATAATGACCTACCATCTGATACCCACTAATCAGTGGTCCAAGACCGATCGCTTACTTCTGTTCTTCTGTTTATACAAAGTATTTCTTTTTATAACATAATATCGCCTTTTGGATAAAACAGATGATATATAAAAAGGGGAGAGATATATACAGCATATTCTTTCCTACTAAATTGACTTATAATATGAATGTTAAAGACGCAAATTGAGGTGAGTCCTTAAAGTCTATCACTTAGCTGTCGTCTAAAGATATCGTCTATTGAAACAATTGCGAACGTCTATCTTGCTGTTTGATTTCTGAAGTCGTTCTTCATGGATCCAGTAATTACAAGGCGGTGTATGGGGTATTCAGTTCTCTTTAAAAGGTTGATGAGCCGGCACCCCGACACCCCCCCCCCCCCCAAAAAAAAAAAAAAACCAAAAAAAATAGAATAAAATAATAATAATGATAATATTAATAATAAGTCAAAAAAAAGGAAAAAAATCTGACCCAAATTGTTAATAAATGCCTCGTCATGAGATAGCGTCGTGTGAAATGAGGTTGTCAAACATGCATGCAGCAAGAAAGACCTGGGGAGTGTTCATCAACATTTTCATTCAACTAGTTGTCAGATCTGACATCTTTATCTGATGTTGATTGACTGAGAGGTACTGTTACTATGGTAACTGTCGGATAAAATGGGACTTGTCTGATAAAAAGTCCGACAAGTCCTTTCACGAAACGCCCCCATAACACAAAGGTAATCGATGAATTGCAAATTTGAAAGAAAAGCACTGATTGGCTCCCGGTCAGTATTTTAAACAGAGTACGCATGCAACGATGATCTTGATTGGTCATTGGTATTCAGCGATAGATTGTAAACATTTGTGTTACTATTGGTTACGGCGCCCTGGTTCATTAACATGATTACTTAAAACTCAAGGTTGATTACAAATTATGCGGTAAAGAGAGAGGAGTTTCATAAGATTAATCTCAATTTTAGTTTTATTCGACATTTATTTACAAAAAATGGACAGTGAAACTACATATATCAAAATATTTTGACATGTATATCCTACATACCTGATACATAGTTTTAGATGAAATATTATACCTTTGAATTAATTGACATTTAATGCATTTGACAAGACATGTTATAACACGACACAAACTTGTTAAAGAATAACCCCACCTATTCTAAAAACTTTGATCTTTGATGGATTTTCCTCATGCCTTATTATTTTTCTTCTATTTTTGCAATAAACTTTTTGTTAGGTTGAACTTCCTCTGCAGTCTATGTCACACTGTCGACACTGGCAAGACAATTCACCATAATGACACAGGCAAGTGATATTGGCAACTCGCGTTGACGACATGTCACTTTGACGACATATTATTCTTCTAAGTCGACTTCATGAGATGATCTATTTCGCAATGTCGACTAACAAACAGTTACATGTTAATAAAATATGGTTATTGTGTCCATTGTCAAGATAAAAAATAGGCTAGACGCGAAGTGGACTAGAACTGTAAACCTACCGCATATTCCCATTCAAATATGCACATCTTGGCGATTTTGGATTTGTCACCATAAATAATTTTAAAAGGCCAAAATTGATAATTTTCCAAACTGTTCAATAACATCCTGTACTTATATTATTTTTATTTATACCTTCCCACGATATGAACTCTGTACCTATTCCATGTTGCTATTATACCACAGCGCCTGAATTCGCCGGCACACTATTGTTAAAGACATGTCCTATTGAATTAGGCCTGGAGTCTGAAAATATTCATGCTCGAATCCATATCAATCACAGAGCTATTACACACTGCGAACAAAATATTAGGCTGTATCACCATCATTTTAGTTTAGTCCGTTAAAATTGGAATGAGACTGACCTGAACCATGTGAACTGCGGTAAAATGTTTAACATCGAATCCTGTTGGCTGCCTGCAACACTGTTCCAAACATGGAGTCTTAAAGGTATTCTACTCTCTGATATTCATCAAGTGTTAATGTCGAACGTCCTCAATTGCATCTCTAATACCGGTTCAAACATACAGCACTCTAAGAGTATGGTGAAATGGTTCAGGAAGATGGCGTCCAAAGTTGCAATGGTTTCCTTTCATGCATGCACTACTTCACTTCCTAAATAATTTACAGGCCGTTATGATATTTGAAGTGGGAAAATCAAATTTGTACCTGTCTGAAATGTTTGACCGTCAAGCGTCAGAGAAATCCATGAATCACAAATATTTTTATGACCTAAAAATAACCACTGTTACAAAAGATGAATGCCGTCATGTTTAAAGAAAATGCCATAAATATGTGTTATCACATTGGGTATACTACTTATGGAACCTCAAAGTTTAGAGGTATTATGATAATTATTTCTCATATAATTAACATTGGCATATCTATGGTTTTCACTAGAGATGAGAAATCCATAAATTCTTGGGTTTCAAGAAGGCTACCCCCCCCCCCAATTAAAGAAAAATAATAAATGAACGAAATAAAAAAATGGCTTTGAAAAAATTGCCTTACTAAAAATGGAAATTCCTTTTCTAAGTCTTCCAACTTGCAAACATCTTTTGCTTTCTATTTTAGTTTTTAAATTATTTGCACAGACTTTATTTATACATTGTAAGTAATATCAGCAACCAATGTCAACAATATGCACCGTGATCTTATTTGTTTGAACTTCACGTAGACTGCGTCGTCTATTCTGTATTGAATAATGGCAAATATTTGGATTCTGTATTTGCACGAACTGGAAAATGTGACATGTAATCAGCTCATTAGATATTGATGATAGTCTGCTATACATCGATAGAGTTGGTGCTTTGCAGAAAATATTCTTATCTCAGTAATAGTATTATCAATAGTAGCATTATCACTGCCATTCCAAAACATTGATTTAGCAGATGGGTATTCTTTATTGGCAGGTGGGGCACTATTGTGGACAGGGGCGACATCCCAAATGTTTTTTTACTTGGCCCTCACCACGTGAAAAAGAGGGGGAAATGGGAAATGGTGATGAAAAAGGGATGAGAAACTGAGTGACAAAAGAGAGATCTGGGTCTTGTATCTTTAGATTAACCATGTTATTGAATTGAGAACAAAACATGTCACCTTTACCTCACCTTGTCCCATATCGAAATAACACGGTGCCGCACCTGCATATTGACATAGCATTTGTTGTGTGCTTAACATTGTCTACAAAAACATCGTACAAACTTTACAGGTTTATTTCCAACCCGTCTAATGCCAATTCGTCAACTCGTCTACTATCATTTGGTCTAACATCAGTTCGTCCACTCACCACATGGTCTACTTTCAAATTTTAGTCTAGTGCCATTCCGTCTAAAACCAGTGGGTCCAATTATTTGGCTCTATTGGACTAAGTGTCAAACTGTGCAAAATGAATGAAAATTAAAAGGATATTAGACCAGCTAGTTATGAGACGAAATGGTGATTAGACGAAGTGATGATTGAACCAAATGGTTGTTGGACGAAATGTTGGAAAGAATGGCAATAGACTAAATGAAATTAGACCACGTTGTGAGTGGACGAGTTGGCAGTAGACGAATTGACAATATCCAATCCTACAAACCGAAACATGATAAAAAATGTATTTAAAATCAATATCTGTTTCTCCGACAAATTTCTTGGCAAAAGGGTAAATGCATTAATATTGCTACGCAAGTCACCCATTAATCAAGAACCATTGAATTAAGAACCTCCTTTGTCATTAATTGATTCATTAAAGACACCATATTAATCTGAAGAAGGTTGATGTTGATCAATGATAGTGCTTAAAATTCACAAAAGGCAAACAAAAATTAAATGCTGAATTGAAGCCTAAGTTTTAAATCAATCACTGATCAAACGAATACTGACGAAGCATAGTAAAGTTTGCTGAAATAATCGATTTCAAGATATCCATAGTAATCAAAATGCTATTTTAACCAAAACCCTCTCCCCCTCCCCCTTCTCTTCTATCTCCCCCCCCTCTCTCTCTCTCTCTCTCTCTCCACACACATATACACCCGCACATACACATTCGATAGTCTCATTTCCCCTCTTTATCTTTCTCCAACACTTCTTATCATGTAGGCCTATATCATTCTTTCTTCTGTAATCTTAATTTGTGCACTGTAAAAACCGCGGTGTTAAAACTGACACCAATAATTGGTGTTGATATAGGACCACACCCTAAGGTGTTAAAATTACACCCTAGAGATTAAACATAACACCAAAGAGTGTAAATGTAACAACAAAAGGTGTTGTACTAGCACCTATAGGTGTAAAACTAACACCACCAATTTAACACCGATGTAAACTAACTGGGGTGGTCCTCTATGTACACCGGTTAACACCACAGTGTTTGCTGTGTGATGAATCAAATTTCCATCATCTCTTTCTAGCGCCAATGTGCAGATTACCTAATCTTGGATATCGGACGCAATTTTGTATTGACTGAATCTGAAAGCAATTTATATCTCTCAAGGTAGCTAATACGGAAAAATGTGTTATCGGAATAATGCAAATGTAGTTTGATTCAGTATTTAAAGAATTTTTTCTCTACCTATAACTGAAGTAAAAAATACATGACGTACGTGTTATGCAACACATTATCTGTTGGACTTCTCAATGTTCGTGAATCCACTCTTTGATATAAATACATGGAAATGAAACAAATAGGCCTTGTATGCTTACGTGATTGATATTATTGTACAGACGCACAAACAAAGTTTGTATTTAAATAACGTTTATTACTCAAACGCTGTTGTAGGTTAATATTCATTTAAGTGATTATAAACGTAATTTGATCAATGAAAAAATGATAACATGAAAAACCATACAGACATTTGGAAAAGCATACATTCACATACTTCATTTCTTAAAATTCATACAAATATTATGATAAAAGTGCAATCAACTAATCAATAACCAACGCATATTATGGAAAGAAATATACAAAGGATATTAATTGCTTGAAGCACTTATAGGCAAGCTTTTTTTAACGAGGCAAATGAAATGGAGTGTTTTTGCATTATCGCTGCAGTACACTCACGCACACACACACACACACCCTCACCCACCCTACCACACTAGTATCCCCTCGAGCACACACATACAATCACGCACACCCATCGTACGCACACGCACAAACAAGTACATGTTTGTGCTCTTTTTTATGTTACTCTTCATTGTAATACTGATTGGAGATAGATTATTCCCACAAGGACTATGTGCTTTTCTTCTCAAGTTCTCATTCATTCATTTCTACTATTTAATCAAAGCAATGTTTTGTTTATATGACACGTTTTACTCGATATCATTTCATGCATTTCTAATTTTTTGCATTGTACAAATGTTTTTTAACCTATGTGAATTTGAATGAATAAAACATTGAATTGAATATAGTTTCCCTAGTATAGAATGCATTTGCAATTAAAACTCCATATATATTTCATCAACTTTTTTGTAAGGAGCCATTAATAATTTAAACAAAATTGACTTTGACGGATAATTATTTTCGCTCTTACGAATATGGTACTACCACATAACATGTATTTTCATGAATATCATTTCGAATCAAAATGCTTATAAAGGCCTCTGTCACCCATAAATCGTCACATAGAAAATAAATAAATAACAATACATGAGAATACTAAAAACAACCTAAAGTGTAAAAAAGAAAAAAAAAGAATTTCGACATATCGGAATAAAGAGTTACTAGATGTGTAATTTCATGTTTTTTATACACTACAGAATTAATGAGCTTTGCTACTGTATTCACCCTGATGAAAGTATTATTTATCATAATATGAATTCTTTTGAGAGATTAATCCATGTGTCAAAGGTTACACATGCACGAAAGAAGTTATTCACTATATGAGAACGAACCTCAAAGTGAATGGTTCTAAAGCTATCGTCTTAGGCCTGTATTTTGAAACCTTGGAGATTAAGTTCCATGAAAGCAAACTGTGGCATCTCAGGAAAATAAAGACATGAGAAACGTCCTTTTTGTCACAAACACACAGAATTATATCTACAGTTACTGGTTTCAACATGTTCGATGAACTGTAGGCTTCATCGAAGCAACGTCGTAGTTGGCGTAGTTGCCTTATTAAACTCTTCGTACAAGCTTCATGCAGCTGGTCGACTGGTGAATTTATTCGTATTTGTAAATACAATATCCATTTGAACTAATTTTTTTGTAACTTTATTAATATTTTTAATGGAGTATGAGTCATACAATATCAGAATAAAAATGATAATCAACATCATATTTTGCGCATACATTAGTAATTCCGAAGCTTCGTTATTCCAAAGGTTCGTTATTCCGAAGGTTCGTATATTCGAAGGTTCGTAAGTCCGAAAACGAAATGAGGTTTGTAATTCCGAAGGTTCGTTAGTCCGAAAACAAAGTGAGGTTCGTAATTCCGAAGGTTCGTTAGTCCGAAAACGTAATGATTAACGAACCTTCGTTTTCGGACTAACGAACCTTCGGAACAACGAACCTTATTTCGTTTTCGGACTAACGAACCTTTGGAACATCGAACCTTATTTCGTTTTCGGATTATCGAACCTTCGGAATAACGCCACAAAATAAATAATGTTCGGATTAACGAACCCTTTTACCTTTTCGGATTAAAGAAGGGGTATAGGCAATTAACGTGTTTCGGAATTACGAATCTTCAGAATTACGAAGTGTAACTATAGTTTGTATATCTTGTCAGTGCCATATCATGGACCTCCATGGCCATATGCAGTGCCGTATGTAAGACGATATTTTTTTCACACAAGTCCACACCTATTTTCTAACAATGCATAAAGCATTTAAAGCATTTCCATTTACTTTAATGCGAGATAAAAGAGCACTGTCGATTGAATGCGTTGCTTACGGTGGATCGAACCCCGGACTGCCAAATGTCTAGTCGGCGCCTTAGTCCACTTGGCAACGACACCTTTCTCTGGTCAGCCACACGCCAGCTATTACGCCATCTACGGCATTTCGATTTTTATTTTGTCTTCGGTTGTCGATCCTTGATTGTGTTATGATACCTATTAGTGAAAAATGGGCCGGTGATGCGTCAGGGACTCTTGTCAAGTATTACCTTGCTTCCAGTGAGTTTATTTTACTGGGAAGAACGGCCGTAAGAAACCTTGTTTTCGATTCTTGCAGCATCACAGGCTAAAGTTCACAAATACGAGGATAAGAACATGTGATCATGATGATTGTTATCATATCATCACCTCATTCAGATAATTCTCTTCAATTAATATTTACAAACAAAAAGTAAAACCCATCTGAATGACTACATTGTCAGGAATTTAAATATAGAACAAGTTATCATACAAAGAGATGACACTAGAACACATTAAAACAAGGGTAATGAGGGTAACATGTAAATGAGATGAATACGAGAACTACAAAAACATAGTAATAGTCATAATTATATAAGACTAACCTAGTATCATGGAGACAACAATTAAATAATTAATTCGTCAGTTGTAGATTACTGTCTCATGTTGCTACAATTTTTGTTTTTAAACCTGACTTCCTTTTCCAAAAAGAACACGTAAAGTGTACATTCTGAAATGCTTGAAAACGCAGTTAAACATAAGTGGGCGGTGGATAAGAGTCCAATTGCATAACATTCACAAGTATTATTCATTCTTCGTGGTGATAAATGTATTCAAATGTTCAATTTATAATGGTTTATGATACCTTTGTATAGTTATATATTTCAATGTAGTTTTTATATGATTTAAACAAAGATGGAATAAAGACTGAATGAAATGAAAGATATATAGTAACTCTGTCATCACCCATGGTACTTTGCTATACAATTTCGTAATATAGGCCTAATCTACTTGATGAGATACATCGCATAAAATTTCACCGAGTATGAAGTTAGAAAGAGAAACATTACATTTGTTGGCAAGTTGATGCATTTGATCCACTTTAATCCAATGCTAAATCCCTCATGAAATAAATCCTTAGGCCTATACCTTAAGGAGGTGAAGGCCTATATTCAACCGATAAGCCTACATTGTCATTGATTATCATACTTTGAAGAGCATTCGATTTCAAAGAAAAGTATGATTAAAAGAACTAATACAGTGCCACAATGATCTCATTTCCTCGGACTGAAGTCGAGACAGTGAAAGCCTCATATCTCATTTTCCATGACGCCATTTACAGAAGCCATGAACGCCGACGATGACGGAAACCAATGCGAACACGGCTTCGATGAAACTAAGAATAGCTATTACACTGTCCATCACCTGTCTTGATGACTGTATGGGAATAGGGAAAGGGGAAGTGAAATAATCAAGATATTTAGATGAAATGTTTATGTCAAAAGCCCTGGCATAAACAGCACAAAGAAAGATAATACATTGATACAAATACCCGGGGGGGGGGGCACTCAGTATATAATGCATAGTGGGTATGTGCCGCGGAGGGGACCCCTATTTTTATACCCCGGCCGGCAAATTTCCGTTCCAAGGCATAGCAATTTCTCTTATTGAAAAAAAAACAAAACAAAGAAAGTCGCTCCAAGGCATAGCATTTTTTTCTTATCGAGGAAAAAGAAGAAAGAAATCCGCTCTTGATCTGCTGCAATTTTGGTGAAAAGCGGGCGCCGAGCGCTGTCCGACCATCGTCTCTGCGCGAGCGCACCCGGCGGAGGCCGCGCTAGCTGCATCATGCACGCATGCCCGTTCCATAGGGGTGCATACGCACGTACTCACACGCTGGCGATCCGTTCCAAGGACCCCCGTATTCACAAAATTGTAGTTCCGAAGCCCGTTCCGAGGACCCTCCTTTTTACAATAATCCCGCTCCAAGGCCCCCGTTTTTTGTCTCGCCCGCGGCACACACCTACCACTTTTTTTGGTCGAGTGCCCCCAAAACAAATACAGGTCATGATATAGATATTGAAAAAAACATTTATGACTTGAATTCTCATATTCTGTATTGACAACAGCCTCATGCAGGAACCATTGTCGGTGTAGATTAATTTTAAAAATCCACATTCAACAATAATTCTGATTTTTACATGTTCCTACATATACATGTATATGTTCTTGTTTAAAATTAAAATTATTATTTATGTGAATTGAATTGTGAACTACCAACAAGGTTTACGAAAACAGATATAGGCATACTTCAAATATTTTAACTCTTCTAGTGAGTGAGATATTACCTCATCAGGGGAGCTTCCACAGTGAAGGTAGGCGCAGATGGAATGGGGTTGAAATCCTGCCAGGGCATGAATTGCTCCAAGCACAGTGGATGAAACAAAAGAACAACTGCTAAGCAAGATGAATGCTGCTACCTATATAACCATGAAACGAACCATCAACACTAGTCTTAATACTATTAGTCCAGTCATTTTAACTTTTCACTTGGAAAAAATTGCAACAGAATTTATTCCAATGCAGAACATTTCTTTGAAGTCCATAAAGACCATACTTAAAGTCCTCCAAAATCCGAATAGGGGAAAGTGTTATAATTTTCATAAATATAATGCAAAGTTTTCGTCAAATTCGCTCTTTAGTTTACGTTGCAGACGACGCCAGTGAATACTATGCACTCAGACTCGATTGCAAATCAAATCCATTCCGGACTCGATACGACTGTAAATATTGGCTTTCTCAAACGATAGCTTAGCCTTTATCATAAATATTAGTAAGCAAAGATTTATAATACAAGAACATTGTTACTATTATAAATTCGATTCTGTTTGGACTGTATCAATTGTTTAAAATGAAAGGGTCTAGGTACGGAAACTATCATATGCTAGTCACGTGACGCTGATGTACACCAAAATATGACATTTTCTGCCTGCTCGATCTCAGAGTTCAAGAGAAAAGTGAAATGTAGGCATTGGACCTGTCACATACTATATTATCATTCTACCAAAGTCACCCACCCCTTTTTCGTATTTTGTCAATTAATGGGGAAAATGTGAAAATTTGGAGCCCCTGAAGAAAGAAGGCGTCGATTTGCCAACATTCTTTTATATACATGTAGCTGATAGAAAAAAAGGGCCTTCTCTTTCATCTCCAAGTGGTAAAAGAAATAAAAGTGACTTTACTCTGTAGCAGAAACGCCTTTTGCCTCAATGGTGGCTCAAAATTGACTTATTTTCTAATAATTAGGCAAAATCGGCAAAAACGTTGGGGTGACTACAGCAGCCCCTGAATTAGTAGCGTCGATGTGCCTGCAGTTTTTTTACATGTAGCTGATAAACGAAACATCTTTAAGTAGTTAAAAAAAATAAAAGTGACTTTACTACAAAGTAGGAATGCCTTTTTGCATGAAGGGGGAGGTAAAAAACTACATTTTTTTTTATAAAGAGGGAAGCTAGACAAAAGGGTGAGGTGACTTCGGCAAACTCTTGAGGGTATGCTTTTCTGTGCCAGTACTTCTTTACATTTAGCTGATAGCAAAATAGTAGAAGTGTAGTAGTAGTAGTAGTAGCAGTAGTAGTAGTAGTAGTAGGAGGAGGAGGAGTAGTAATAGTAGTAGTGTAGTAGTAATAGTAGTAGTGTAGTAGTAGTAGTAGTAGTAGTAGTAGTAGTAGTAGTAGTAGGTAGTAGTAGTAGTAGTAGTAGTAGTAGTGGTGGTAGTAGTACTAGTAGTAGTAGTAGTAGTAGTAGTAGTAGTAGTAGTAGTAGTAGCAGCAGCAGCAGATGGCAATAGTAGAAGTTGCAGTAGTAGTAGTAGTAGTAGCAGCAGCAGCAGCAGCAGCAGTAGTAGTAGTAGTAGTAGTAGTAGTAGCAGTAGCAGTAGCAGTAGCAGTAGTAGTAGTAGTAGTAGTAGTAGTAGTAGTAGTAGTAGTAGTAGTAGTAGTAGTAGTAGTAGTAGTAGTAGTAGTAGTAGTAGTAGTAGTGTAGTAGTAGTAGTAAGTAGTAGTAGTAGTAGTAGTAGTATATTAGTAGTAGTAGAAGTAGTAGTAGTGGTAGTAGTAGTGGTAGTAGTGGTGGTAGTAGTAGTAGTAGTAGTAGTAGTGTAGTAGTAGTAGTAGTAGTAGTAGTAGTAGTAGTAGTAGTAGTAGTAGTAGTAATGTAGTAGTAGTAGTAGTAATAGTAGTAGTAGAAGTGGTAGTAGTGGTGGTAGTGGTGGTAGTAGTAGTAGTAGTAGTAGTAGTAGTAGTAGTAGTAGTAGTAGCAGCAGCAGCAGCAGCAGCAGCAGTAGTAGTAGTAGTAGCAGCAGCAGCAGCAGCAGCAGTAGTAGTAGTAGTAGTAGTAGTAGTAGTAGTAGTAGTAGTAGTAGTAATGTAGTAGTAGTAGTAGTAATAGTAGTAGTAGAAGTGGTAGTAGTGGTGGTAGTGGTGGTAGTAATAGTAGTAGTAGAAGTGGTAGTAGTAGTAGTAGTAGTAGTAGTAGTAGTAGTAGTAGTAGTAGTAGTAGTAGTAGTAGTAGTAGTAGTAGTGTAGTAGTAGTAGTAGTAGTAGTAGTAGTAGTAGTAATATAGTAGTAGTAGTAATAGTAGTGGTGGTAGTGGTAGTAGTGGTGGTAGTGGTAGTGGTGGTGGTAGTAGTAGTAGTAGTAGTAGTAGTAGTAGTAGTAGTAGTAGTAGTAGTAGTAGTAGTAGTAGTAGTAGTAGTAGTAGTAGTAGTAGTAGTAGTAGTAGTAGTAGTAGTAGTAGAAGCAGCAGTACAATAAAAAGTAAAAGTAGTATAGAATATGAATAGTAGACTTATAATGGTGGCCTTTTTTCTCCATATTGTACGGAGAAATTTAATCAAGAGGCATTTTGACCTCTCAATCCGTCACTTCAAGTCAGAAAAAAGTATTTTTGGTTTGGTACATGATATACACCTGTCGTATGCAGAACATTAACATGAGAAGCATGTATAAGACGAAGGTTGAAAATGGTAAGTACGAATGAGCTGTCCATTTCATCTTTTTAAGCATATAAGAATTGGAAATTTATATACTCTTCCAAAATGTTCAACATTATCATAAACATATAACATCGATTAGGAATGATATGGTTGAAGATAAATGATGTAGGCTACATACAAAATATTTTGCTAATGAGGAATAAGACATCAAGAAAGGCTCTTGGCGGGGAGGGGGGTGTCTCAATATTATTATGTACTTACCATTCGTTTTGCACGACATTTGGTAAAGATTCCGAGGACTCCTCCAGTTATGTACAGCTGTAGTAACAAATATTACACAATGCAAGTGGTTTCAACAAATTAAGGCAAGCAATATCGAACAATCTCGTTTCATGTAATTCAACCGGCAATAGATAAACCCCAGCTCTTCTTTACATATACCTCAATTTCAATCATTATAGACCTAATCTTCTTGTAAATTTTTATGATATAGAAATGTTTGATAATCTCATTACCGGCCCTCACTAAATCACATTCTTATCAAATTTGATTTACATAGACGAATGTAACATAACAAAGGACAGTTGTGATATTTTAAATTTTCGTACATTTTACGTAAAACCCTTTAATTTTCTTTTGACAGAAATACCAATGACGAGGCTCATCATCAACATACAACTGGTTTACAACAATGGCAATTGCTCATTTTCAGAGAGAATTCAGAACTTTGTTTCACACTAAAGATATTCCGTTAGTCATTTAGTGAGTGGATGACATTATCGGTTTCCTCATTTACATACCGACCAGGATGTGCATACAACTGTTTGGTGAACTTTCTGTTTTTACCTTCAATTTCAATGAAACTTTCAGCATTTAGCTGGTACAGTAAGTTAACCACCCTCTCAAATACTTCCAGTGACACGTGAATTACAAGCTACGAACAGAAAAAGTTTCGGTCGTCTTATTATCATTTACTATTGGTTGTATTTGTTTTGTTTTATCAACTTTCTTTCGAGTGTACTAAATAACACTCGGTGGCATATTGATGGTATTGTAAAGCAGTTCTTTTAAATCATTCATTAAAGCGGCTATCTGAGAGGGGTCACTTACCACAACTCCACACCCGATGTCCATGGCTGGTATCATAGGCCCAATAGTTGCCTTGGCAACGTAAGCAAATATACCGATGAGTATGATGACCACACCCATGATAATCTGCATCAATGAGAGTATCCTTGTGATACCAGAGTTGTATTCTGGGAAGTAATGACTCTCATCCTCCTCCTCCTGTCTCTGTCTCATGTTGGTAAACAACCCTCTGCATCCTTTCCCTCCTCTAGCTACTCGTCCTAGATCCCACGACCTCTTGTTCATCGAGCTGGTATGTATGACGAAGTCTGGATTGGTCGTTTCGAACTCGTGGCTCTTCGATGATAGCGAAGGTGACATGGTAAGAGGGTCGAATAGGACATCGTTGGTGTCCCATGCTCCGTTGCTTTGTCCTGTATGACCCTTCGCCATGGCGTGGCTGTGGGCGTAATGGTACATGGTGAATATTTTTAGACAGGTATTATCTTCAAGTTTTCACAGTTTTTTTCTCGTCAGTTAGCAATGGAGGCGTTAATAATGCAACACCCTTGACTTATATTATTGAGCTTGAGTCGATGGGGGTATGTCCCAGCCCTTAATCCGTCCACGTCCGTTCCCCTATTGCAGAATTATACAAAGTCACAATTGCGAAAATGTTGTACGGGCATCATTGAATAGTTGTTTACATGATACATGTAACTCTCGGGAAAAATATTACAGTAATACAGTATATGATCCTGTTTTTTATATTCTTTGACATTGCTCCGAGTCAAGAATAGAAAAATGACAGTAAATTCGCGCTCGAATACCATGTGAACTTGGCGAAAATCAAAATACTCTATACGAAAGAAAACTGCTTTGCAAGGGATGTAAATGAAAATGAATAAATCAGAGTTGAAACGTAACACCGTAATCGATTATTCCCATTGATTTGAATCTCATTGTTACATAACTGACCCATATGGTTGTAATACACTGCTGTCAATACCTGCAGTGATATATACGGGTCTACAAGTCATAATGTTTCTGGGTGTGTGTGTGTGTTCAATCATCATTAAAACGACATGAGTGTACAATAATATTTAACACGATTACCTGAGAAAAATCAAAACCATGTTCACCATGTTCACCGCAATGAAGTTGGGAATTAGCGTTGCGATATTATAATTAACGCAATTATGGATGTGCATAGAGAAGAAAGATAGTCGTCAACTATAATTATTTTCAACAAAGCATTCACTTACCACTCCAAATACAATAATTTATATTACACCTGCTCTGTGTATATGCAGGGTTGTTGGTCCGTGTTTCCGCGCATTTAATTATCTGGCCTTAATAATATCCCCTTTCTCAGTTTAAGAGTACTCCAAAGACCCACCTTTCCTATTCCTAGTATTATACTATTTGTTATTTAGATGTATAAATGTTTTCAGCTCTAGTTATGAATTTAGCTACTGAAATAGATTAGATTGAATGAGTTTTACACTCTTAAAAATGTTGGTTAGCATACTGTCCGCACAACAATCGGTTAAAACTTTATCCAATTCTGGGTAGTTTTAAAGCAATAATGTGCGCTTTGGGTGAAAACTATATAGTATTGTTTGAAAACTACCCAGAGTTGGGTACTTTTTTTAACCAATTGTTGTGTGGACAGTACGTTGCCCAACATTTTACAATCTTAAAAATGTTGGGCAACATACTGTCCACACAACGATTGGTTAAAAATTTATCTGATATTGGATAGTTTCAAACCAATGTGTGCTTTGGGATGTACACTACATAGTGTTGGTTGAAAGCTACCCAGAGTTAGATAAAATTTTAACCAGTTGCTGTGTGGACTGGATGTTGCCCAACATTTTTTTATAAGTGTACTTTAACATACTTCATTGTAAAGCGCATAGAGAATTAAATTTGGCTTAATAATCTGAAATTGTTATATATTATTAAGGGGACAAAAGCAAAAAATAACAAACATTTTTTTCCAGCACTTCGCACACCAAATTATAATAAAGAAAAATTGTAATATTTGTATGTTTAATCAATAGTTTAATGGTTTTATACTGCTTTTCTAAACATAATTTTGAAATGTGTATGATACATTTTTCAACTTGTAAAAATTACATGGGGCAATTCGATATGTCCCCCCCCCCCATCGAAGCCTCTGCATCATATGTATTTGTAGTCTTGCACATGTAGGTGTGCTGTCGGTTTCATAGGGTTGGGCCTTTCTACCCGGCTAATACTGTGGATATAACTTGACAACCAAAGCCTCAAAGGAATTCGTTTGGAAAGGATGGAGGCTGTATATTGTGAACGCCATGACATCCCAATGGCGAATCAAGGAGGGGGGGTAGGGGTTTACCTTTAACCCTCCTCTTGTGCTTCTAAGTAAACAAATTAAATAACATGCGCGATTGCCAAAGGTGCTTAGAGTGTCAAATTTTCAAGTCGTAAAATCAATTTTTTTAGCTCGTTCTTCGCGCTCGCGTCATTATATTTAGATATATACCCATCCTGGTCATCAGGTTACATTGCTTTGAATGTACAAATCCAACAAATTGGTTATTCACATAAAAAAAGACGACATGGCCAAAAATTGAATGAAAGCAATTTCATAATGGCCAAAAATTGAATGAAAGCAATTTCATAATCATACAAGTCAAAACGCTTTATTAACTGTTCGCATGCACTAACTTTAAATTTAATAGGAAACTTACGGCATTAGTTTTGTGGAAACAAAAATGCTGTCAGCGCAATAAATTCAAATTTTTAAACCTTTCTTGCAACTTATTTTTGCTTGTTTTCTTTATATTTTATGCAATGTGATGACTTATAGATTATCAAAAAAAAGAATTTAAAGTAGTTTTACTGTTTGTACGGTTCGGATTCTCCAATAAGAAGACGCTCATTTATCCATGAAAGATTTCTGGGAATGTGTATGTACACCTTATTTATAATCGTTAAATTCAATATGAGTATTAATCCAAAACTCTGATTTAGATTGTAAATAGAGCCCATATAAAACTAGGAGAATGTCCACTTTTGCTTGGAATTGCCTATATTCATGTAGGCTACATCTATCACCACTGGACTTTTTAGTCTTCAGAATATCGGGCTTTCTTTCTTTTCTTATCCCAATACATACATATACTACTATCACATCCCATAGGGATTTTAATCATTTTGGCATAATAAACCCTATTTAAAAATACGACATTTTCACTTACATTACAAATCACATTAGAAACCGTGTTTTGATTCAGCATTTAACTCACACATCAAAATTGTATTTAGATGCATTTTTATGTTCAAACAGAGCTCACTATTGTGAAAATTATTTTTCCCAATTCGCGTTGTACATGACATCGCTATTGCTTATGGCTGCAATTTTAAATTTTATAATTTCGTATCAGAGTAAATTGTATGTTTTGTTAGAAATAATGTTTTCAGACAATAATTCACTCATAGATCACAATACATGCATTTTATGATGCCCACTCTTGTAAAAAGTGTAGTTTCCCCTATTGCCATTGCACATGACACTGTAAGGGCCTATGGCGGCTATTTTGAATAGTTATACAGCATTTATCACTTATATGGCAAAAGAAATTATATATCTCGTTGGAAATCATGTTGCAAAACATTATATTCCTCTCTCAGTTGCACCACCACAATTACAGGCATTTTGTAGTTAAGCAAAGCCAAATATTGTTAAATTGATTTGTCCCAAATCGAATTTTTAATAATATAGTTAGGGACGTATGGCAGCCATTTGGAATATCGAAATACAGCATTTATCACATACGTGACATAAGTAATGACGTATTTCGTTAGCAATAATATTTTCAGACAGTACTTCACTCATAGATGAGAATCGCATACATTTTAGTGCTCGCTCTTGAGAAAATTTCTTTTTCCCATTCATATTGTATACACAATAAAGTATGTTACAGGGTTCTATGGCAGCAATTCTGATTATCAAGGAAATTATTTTCAGATATATTTCACTCCTGTGTCACAATTGCAACCATCTCAAAGTCAATGTATGTGCAGTTTTGTGATTTCCATGGGTAATTTGCATATTTTGGCGGCCATATCGGAATTTGCGAGAATTTTTATGTGGCATCGTCATCAAATTTGGAATCAGCATCCTTTATTGTCAAGAATCCATAAATTATTATCGCATCAATAAAGATAAAGAACAAAGATAAGAATCGTTCATCATTATAACAAAACACATGAATCTCAGACTACGCAGTGAACAAGACTTTCGTCAAGAGGATACCTGTTGTCATGGTTACGGATAAGGGTCATTACAAGGGCTGAGACTTTCTGAGTATGTTTCGGTGGAGGGCTTTTCATCTCCTCCAAGAGCAAGGTCAAACAGTAAAATACCTTCATCTGGAATGGATCGCATTATTTTACGGCTTGTGTGTTTATACCAGTGAACTTCAACCCCCAAAAGAGTTGGCACGCACACACTTGAGCCAACATGAGATGAAGAACGTTCGTATGAGAAAATGGGTATTCATCTATTGTTTGATCATGGATATAACTTTTGATCACTTTTGTCAAACGTAAAAGCTAGTCTCACTTCGAAATAAAACGACACGATAGTAATAGCAGCAGTAATAACATCGATTTCAATGATGGCAAAATTAATAAATATAGCAATAGTATAGTAATACTATATGATATCAATTGCAACGACGATGATAACGACGACGACAGTGTTGATGATGATGATGGTATGAATGATAATCACATGATGATAATACAGGTGATAATGCTGCTTTTGATGATGTTGATGATGTCACTGCCTTTTCGATTCCACTCCTATGAGCTGAGGAGCTATCACAAGTCATAATGCATTTTTTAAGATATATGTAAGCCTAAATGACAAAGAAGGATGCCAGAGAAATTTGGCAATGCGAAAATATTCATAAGTAAATTATTACAATAATTACATACGTATAAGCTCGCTGTTCCTTCAAACTTCAGAGGGTATAATAGGCTGATGGACGTCACAGGATAAAAAGTAGGTTAGATACTTTGATTCAGAATTCTTTATTGTTTTTTCATTATGGCGTATTAAAATATGATAATACTTTAACTGTACAAATGAATCGACCTAATTTATGCAGGTTACACAGAAGTAAACATCGAAAATTACTGTCTTTCATGACCAATCAAAAATTATAACATTCCAGTCGTGTGATACATACCAGATGTGATGAACTTTGACCTACTGGGGCAAGACGGAGGTTGACAGTGATGATAAAATCCACTTCGAACCACCAAAGAAAAAAACGGAGAGCTGGTTGCCAACGCTACAGGAGCCTACTGTAAAGTATTATAGGTATGCGGCGATGCAATGTCCGGTTGCATTTATGGTAAAGCTTCTCCTTCCCCAGTTTCTAAGTTTGTAATGAATGTTTGAAGATGGTGACTACAACAAAGTGAACCTGATCCAATTTCGAAGAAAGCAATGAAAGCCAAACCTCCTATTCATTTTCAAGACAGTTAAAGACTGAATATTGAAGTGGATCTTGATCAACGACCGCTCTTCCAGATAACGAGAAGAGAGTTGTGGCAGAAAGGTGAAGAAAGAATAACCCCCACATTCTCTTGTCTTGCATCTCGTAGCAAATAGCCTTGCCTAAAGCACTTATATCGTTTTCATCCAGTTGTCACCATTCATATGTTTTGTAATACATTTTAAAATAGTGATAGATTTTTGTTAGTACAATCTTTAAAATGTTGGGCAACATACTTCTGGGTAGTTTTAAACCAATAATGTGCGCTTTGGGTGAAAATTATACACAGTATTGGTTGAATACTACCCAGAGTCGGATAGTTTTTTAACTTTTTTATGTGTGGACCGTATATGTTGCCCAACATTTTAAGAGTGTATCATTTCCAGTCACACCCATCATTTCCACTTTCAATTCGGAAAAACGAAAACTCCAACAAAATACAGCCCCCTCCCCCATAACGGCACAAGGCACATCATTTTTTTTTGGTAATTTAACACCCCCATCCATTCATTAATATCGCTGTATCTTACACTATTTTTCACATCGGGCCCGATACATTGTACTGATTGTTTTAAGTTAAGTTAAAGTATATCTCTTCAGACAGTCTTCTGTTTTTGTGGTTCTCTATTCTAATTGCTACCCTAGTTTTCAGTTGACAAGTGCAAGTCTACAACAAATATATTTCAAATCATTTCATTCATATCCACTTTTTACCGGAGGGAATTTGATCTTTAACATAACCAGTCAAAAATGTGAACTAGACTCGGAGTATCATCTAACGTGATACTAAACTGAAGAAAAAAATAAGGCCATTGAATCTTTGTCCAACCATTAATTCTTTTAAAAGCTTTAAATCTTCTTTAGCTATACACTCTATCTGGGAAATGTTTTTTTTTTATTTTACTTTAAAAAGGGTGATTGCAGAACTTGTCTTTGAAATAACAGTGAATAGTGACATACATTTTTTTTGGAGGGGGTGGGATTTACCATAACTCGAAATGAATACAGATTTTGAAAAGAAAAGTAACGTGTGACTATGCATCCTTGGTAGATCCATGAAGGATCTACCAATACTTGATTTGGGAACAAAATATAATTGGTCTGAATAGAAACCACGAATTTCCAGCAGGATAACCTTTCTCCTGATAACCTCCCTGATATCTACTGGGAAAAGATGAAGATTTATGAGCTTCTAATATTGAGTTGCCGTCACAGAGTAAATATTCAGAGGGCTCACGTAAAACAAAACATTAATAAAAAATAATGGGGTATTGTTTTTTTTTTCATCATTTATTCATTTTCATACAAAATTGTGCTGATACATTGGCATGCATGAAGCGGTATTCCAATGGGATAAAAAAATATAAAATGCTTTAAAAGTGATGAAACGTTTTGTATATCTCTGCCAGATCAATTAACCTTCAAATTCCTAACAGAACAATATATTGAAAATAAAATCTTCATGCAGAAATATACCAATTTATATAAAATACTAGTAATTTATGCATGAATCAATATATCAGTGTGATAAACAATGTGGTATATATAAAAAGGTAAAGCCTTTTGTATATCTCTGTCAGAGATTTCTTACAGGAAATAATATTGAAAATCAAATCTTCAAGCAGAAATATGCCATTATATGTAAATTACTAGTTATTTACGTATAAATCAATATTTCAATGTAAATAACAATGTAACAATCTCAAAACAGGGTTTTCGTGTTTGTTTGTTTTTTGCATCTTCTTTGTCAGTTCAAATACCTTTAAAGTAATTGTATTAAACCATGCATAAAAATTTTAATTCACGTACATGAACAGTAATTTATGCATATATGTAAATCAGCATTTTAATTGTGAAAAACGTGAACAGTGCAGTATGCGATAGCCAAGGCGATACTTTTTTTTGCTATCTTTATCAGATCAATAAGTTCATTTTCTTCACAGAACATGTTATTAAAAATCACATTTCCATGCAAAACTATGCTTATTTATTCAAATGAGCAGATGATTAGCATGTACCCTGCATTCCAGCGGTATAGAAAACCAGTTAAGCTAGCTTTCTAGAACAAGAAAACTTATCAGATGTCCCATGGACAGGATGAGTTGAAGAACCCTTTGGATCTCGCTAACACTAAGTATAACCTCTGCTATAGAAGAAGTCATAATTTCTGCTACCAAAGTTTTTTTTTTTAATGAGAACGGGTCATACATAATGGTCACGTGGAAGCAGAAACCAGAACACTTGCTCACCTAGGTGTTTGGAAGTTCTCTTTCTCAAAGCTAGCATAGAGGGCACATGACTTCCACTCTCTATAATCAGCACCAATCCACTCATCTTAAGGTGTCACATACGGGTAAAACATTCCCCATAGACTTGTGTGTTAAAATGACACGTATGAAAGAAACATTAAAAAATAAACGTGAAATTAGTTTGTTCGAATGTTTACTACCACTGGATATATCTGACATTCCATATCTGAGAGAAGGGTATTGTAGCCAGCTCATTTTAAAAATAAATCGCCATTTATGAAGATATATGATGGGATCAAATTTATCAAGTGAAACAGTAAAATAGCCCTATTCTGCCGCCAGTCCAAAAATATTTCCAAAGTCAAGGAAGTTCAGTAGTTACCATTTCTAGAATCAGTGTTAGATTCTCAATCATGTTCATACACTTTTGTGAATTAGCGATATCAAATTGAAAAAAAAAATCGACAGACCCAGAGTTGGGTCGAACGAATATCTTTAGCCTTCCTGTTGTAATTAGGCTCATGGAACTTTAAATTGGCGCCGATTAGAGAGTGGAAGTCATGTGCCCTCTATGTTGGCTTTGGGGAAAGAGAACTTCCAAACACCATGTTGTAGAGATTGGTTACACTGAATACTACTTCAATATGTGGTGTTGATAAGTATGACCAAATTGTTCTAATATAATTCCATGATTGGTATACATGTGCATGTAATGTTTAAAAAAATGCATAAATTTAAACTAAAAACGAGTCCCAGTCATCAGTTTCATCGAATCCTGTCTAGAGCAAATGCTTTATTCAAAGTGACGAAGACATTAGCATTTTTAATGCTATATCCCATGAATTTGTGTTTGAAAACAGTTGACTTGCAAGTTATTTTGTATACGTTTTGCATTTTCATTAACCTCCACAATTTCATGGAATCCTTTTTGCCATTGACGCATTGACTGGAAATGACGTACATGCAAAAATTGGGGTTTAATCATTGTCCTATGTTGAGATACGGTGAATTTTGTGTTTCCTGCATAAATATATTACATGTATTAGCTTTTTAAAAAAGGGCCAATCCATGACATTTTGGCAAGCTATCTCCTGTTAATGCTCCATCGAAAAAGATACACGAGCAAAACAAAATTTGTTTTGTTGAATTATGTGTGTTTCTTGCATTTACATGCAGGCGGGCGTCGATCCATTTTTCAGATTGGGGGGCAAAATCATCAACGTTCCAAAGGCGCTCGATCGTACAAAACACCCACCCACACACACACACACACACACATAATATATATATATATATATACATATATGACTCATGAGACACAGACACGTATCTCACCAACAAATTAATGCAAGCGCGAAGCGCGAGCTGATTTTTTTTTGTATACTGACACGAAAAGCGTGCCTCATTGTTTTAGACTGTTTGTAATAATTCATGAGGAGAATACATATCTCACTACACAGATAGTACAAGTGCCGAGAGTGAGCTGAAATTTCTTTATATTCTGACCTGAAAACTTGATTTTCTAAGCATTTATGGTACCAATGATTAAGATTTGTATCTAAAAGAACAATAGATGCGAGCGCAAAGCGCGAGCTGAAAATTTTGATATTTCGATCTGAAGAAAATGACAGTTTAATGGACGTTTTTGATGAAGAACAAGATATATATCCAAGAAAAGATGATTGCAAATCAAAGCAGGAGTTCTTTTGAGGCTTAGAACTGAAAATGGGACATTTACATTCACCTATTTAATCATGAAAAGTATATGGGTTTTCGCTACAGAAATGATGCGAGCGCGAAGCGCGAGCTGAAAATTTGTATATTCCAATCTGAAAAGCGGACATTTTGAGCACGATTTTAAATAAAGAACGAGTTTTGTATCACCATCTCGCTTGCTGAACATTACAATCTTGTTTTTTTAATGCATATCCGGAATTATTGGGGGGGCAAAATGATACGTTTGCCCCCCCAATATTTTCATTGGTGGGGCGATCGCCCCCCCCCCCCCAGGATCGACGCCTCTGTTACATGTACATGTGGGCATAATTTTGATATAATTTGCGTAGATTTCAAAATTTTGAGAAGATTCTCAGTCACCAATTTTAAAGAAGTTTAATCAAAATTGTGATTCCATTCAAAAGTGATGAATGTGCAAATGAATTATCCCTTTTTATTTGCATAATAGTCAGTACATAATTGTGCATGAATTAGCATTTTGATAGTCAAATCTTTGTCGAATACTTGATGAAATCCTATATACATTTGATGCTTCCTCCTAAAATTGGGCTGTTATTTTTTTTCTATTGTGAGATATGATGAATTTTGTGCTTTTGCATCTTCTTTGTCAGTTCAAATACCTTTAAAGTAATTGTATTAAACCATGCATAAAAATTTTAATTCACGTACATGAACAGTAATTTATGCATATATGTAAATCAGCATTTTAATTGTGAAAAACGTGAACAGTGCAGTATGCGATAGCCAAGGCGATACTTTTTTTTCTATCTTTATCAGATCAATAAGTTCATTTTCTTCACAGAACATGTTATTGAAAATCACATTTCCATTGTGAGATATGATGAATTTTGTGGTTTTGCATCAAATGTGAATAAGAGTTAAAAATAGGATGTCATTTACCGATTTCTGGGCACCCTTTCTACAATTGATGCTCTTGATACAACCCACATGCGAAAATGGTACTTTTGTAAATTCTGTCCCCAAAAGTTTGTGTGGCGTCATGAACGTTCCTTTTTCCGATGAAGATTATATGCGTATTTTAATTGACATGTTCCAAGGCTCCTATACGTACACTAGTATATTGGTAACGAAGAGCACAACGCAGGAAATTACATCATTATCACCAAAGCTATCGATTTAAGTTTCATACCATGAATACATCTTTTTTATCTCCTTTTTTCAGTTCAAAGTTCTTCGATGAATTTCGGTTTCGGGAAGCCGAATATTTCAAAATCCTTTTCATAAATCTTCCACAGTTTCTGTAAATTGTCCTTTGGCAAGATCCGGAAGGCTTTTTCAAACGTTTCAGTGCTGTTCGTGGGGTGACTATTACTTTTTGACGGATATTCAACAAACGAGTCTAACTGCAAATCGGTTAGCATGTATTTTGCGTCATCTGCGACCGTTTCTAGATTGCCTACGTAATCGTATTTAATCTTACACGGTGCACATATTTTGAACATTTCTTCCCAATGGTCGTCAAAGAATGGCCGCTTGGGTTGCGTCAAAAATTTTACAAATTCTGTCCAAGTTATGTTTTCACCCGTTCTTAGCTCTCTCGATGTTGCATGTGGTCTGAATTGTTTCATGATGGTTTTTGCAAAACCCTGGAAGTATTTATCCTTTCGGTACTGAATAATATTCCCATATTTATTGTTGAATGCTGATAGCAAACGCACGAATGGGTTGCGCACATAAATGAACTTCTTGTATGTTTCCAATTTCTGTTGTCGATCTCGGGGTGTGAATCCAGCAAGGCGTTTCATGCCGTTGTTAAAGTGGACTTCATCAGATGAAATCTCACTTAACTTTTTCTTGCTCCCATTCAGAATCATCATCACCCTCTTCCAATTGCTACAACCAACTTTAGGGACGAAACAATAAAGAAGTTTATGTTTGTCATTAACGTATATATGGCGATATGTATTGTCTGTGATGGCGCCTCGACTCAATTCAGGATACTTGGCACAGCTTTGATCTGTCATCTCTCCTCTCAATCTGTTGATTTCACTTTGTATTGACATGAACTGATCTATGGTGTTATTATTTTCATTCGCTTCTTCATTCATCTCATTGTCCTGAAACGAGATAAGATAGAAAGAGAAACCAGGTGAATGCGATTATGAACAAATCTTCTGCATAAATAAAAAAGGCAAAAACCAATGATCGAAAACATTAAATGTAGACATTGTTTCCATTTTAAAATCTCAACTTCTCTTAATGGAAAGCAGAACACTATTTCTTTTGAAAAATCAGATTAAAACTTTCAATCTGATTTAAAAGTAATATTCATAATGGCGCATATAGGATGATCGTAAAATGATTTATCATCATTGCATGGTCCAGTTGAGGGGAAAAAAGACAGAGCATATCAATATTAGTACCGTTACCGTCAAAACTTTCCAATTCTGCCGACATGGTGACATTCAGTGCCTGCCAAATCAACTTCTAAAAGGTTTTACATGGTAATATGCAAACGTAAATTATCTCACCAAGTCGTCTTAACCATTAAAAATATATAATGTTACCACGATGACTAGTATCTTTCAGAAGTTAGCTCAGTCGACATGAGGATATAATTTTCGTCAAGATGCTCTTTGAATACTTCGGTATACTTCACGGATGATACATACAGCATTAGACGTGTCAGACTTGACTGTCTGAAAAGGTTTATCGATATCAAGGTGTTATTTAAAAAAAGAAGTAAAAACTGATACGCGGACATAAAATCCTCTGCAATACAGATCAAATGTTGATAATTTGCATAAAGATAAAAACGAAACACTAAATAAAGAAGTAAATCATTACATCTTTTTCAGATTTCTGATCAACGACCTCCGCCTTTGGCTTCTCGGTGAGATTTTGAAGAGAGTCATGATGCTCACGAATTGCCCGATTAGAAAATAGTCCTGCTGCTCCATCTGCTTGAGCGTTGTCAGGATGTTCCCATGGAAACGGAGGTGGGATGTTTTTGTGTGGTTTTTCCAAGCTGATGCTTACTGAAAACAAACGGAAAAGTATATTAACAATGTACTCTTCAATCATAATTGAATCAAAATATTACAAAAGGCAACATAATTATAAACCCATGATCTACTGTCGTAAAGCTAACAAAGCATAAATAATAGTTTGGATATGGACGTGTGTGCATTTTACAGAACTCAATAAAAATATTATCATAAAATTGAGGATTTATGATAAAAATGATACTAAATATCAATTATAAGAAGACATGCAAATAGTCAGTGTGATAATCATAATTAAAAGTGATCAAATCCAGAAGGCGAAGGGGCACATGCAACCCACCCATCCCTCCCACCTCCAAAATCGAACACGCAGCAATAGTGCATCCTCTGGAAGTTTTTAGATACACACTTGTAAGGAAAATGTTGTGCCTCCCCCATTCAGAAATACATGATCCGCTCCAGGAACTAATTACTAGTATATTTCAAGGGAAGAGATAACCATAGAATTCTGGAAGAAGTTCGATTGCTGTGTGATAACAGAGCAAAGAAAAACATTTGTACATTACCATCAAATGTCTGGGTTGTTGAAAGGTATACTGCCATGTAGACAAAGCAAACCATGATGAGAGTTACCACACCCCATCGACGCATAAACCTTCCCCGTATCATCTTCATTAGGCCCTATAAATAAGATGAATATTAAATTTCAGTTCGTTACTATTACCGAACCCCTTCCATAATTAAGTGTCTTTGTTAATGGATGATTAGTTGATTTTGATCATCAAGCTACAGTACTTAAAAAAATATTATTCTCGGGTCAAATTGGTATATCGCACTTTCTTGGTAAACTTGACTAAGAGCTGCATGTCACTAAAGTATACAAAGCGTTATAAATATTGGCATATACATTTCTAATAAATATGGTTATTGGGGATTTCACCAACGATTTTAAAAACGATATTAAAATTTTACTAAAACTGCTTCGGATTGTTTTATTTCTCTTTTCAAATCTAATAATTTTTTTCTATTCATTTTGGTGGACACGTACTCTATAAATTCATTCATGACAGTGTGCCCCGACAATGTAGTAGCCTTTTATTTATCTTTTATTTGGTAGAAAAGGCTATCTGTTTTCAAGAGTAGTTATTACAAAAAAATATATGGTGCTCTTTTTAAACGAAATGGGCACATCATGGGCCCAGTATCAAAATTGTGTCCCTGCAGTGTAGGAATAATGTAGTTTTAATTTTTTTTTTTAATCATAAATCATGAGTTGAATTGGTTTTGACATTCGATTTGATATAGTAGGCCTATACATGTACACTAATCTATAGACATTCGTTAAGTAGGCCTGTAATCCACAAAACTATATATACATAACATTTTAATGTTTGATATGAATAATGGATCATTCTAGGGAAAGAAATCATTTTGCGACAACCACTGTAACCTTAATCCTATATTTTTCCACAAGTTCGGTGGCTGTCGCAAAAGGAACTCTCCATCATGCATAAGTTCAATCAGTATTATATAGAGTTATAGACCTGGAATCCTGACATACCTGGCTGGTGTTCAATCTGGAGAATCCACGTCTATAGTCTAACAGGTGAACATTAATATAACATCACTATCTGTAAAGCTCCATGAATGATTCCTTCTTGAAAAGGATGGAGAACTGATGACAATATAGCGGGACCAAGATTACTTCAAGGAGTTATGAACGACACTTTAAAATGCCATAATGCTACACGCAGTACATGAAGACAAAATATACTCATATATAGAAGGAGATATTGATTATTTATTGCGTTCTTTCTCCATCCTTACACCCATAAAGCATTGGCCCCCGTCGAATACCTGTGTTGATACGAAGGACTAAGTCCAGCGCCTTGAGTAGAGTAACAATACAGATAAGAAAGAAGATCGGACTGTGTGTCTTCAGCAGGCTAGTCTGATCCAATATCATCGTCAATAAGGCTTCCCATTGTTATGGAAATACTATTGACGTTCCCATTGATGTTATGCAATCACCATTGACCAGGATGTATTTGCATCCCTCGAGCGCAAGCATATTGGGTGATTCCGTGGTAAAAAAACACATGTACAACAGTTGGCGATTGCATTTAATGTTTAGCGACTTAAAAAAGAATATAGTGTTAGATGTGGATTTAATTATGATGAAATTCATTTGAGTCAATATAGTCATATAACTTACATCAAAGACTAATCGGAAACTAAACCGTTTTTCGCGGTTCCAGTTTGTTTACCATATCTCATTTATTCATTAACACACCAACACACATCCCAGGCAGATTATTTCAAAATGTAATTAGGAAATACTAGAAAGAATATAAAGTGTTCGTGAGGGGTAGAAAATATGTGAAAATGAAAATACTATAGGAAAAAAGGAAAGGGGGAAAAGGGAAAAAAGAAAGACAACAAAGAATTATAAAGAAAAGACAAGTACGCCTATCATTTGCCTATAGGCCAAGTTCATAGAAAATTAAGCAAAATGGAGACAGTGAATCGCATTTTGATTGTCTTAGAAAGAAAATTTGAGCACTTTGGGTTTTGAGAAAGCTACATTGCATTATTTGCATTATGAATGGCCCCGAATCAAACGAATTATTTTCTGGAAAATCGGAACTTGAAAAGTAGTCCAATAAAACAAATATCACTTTTATGTCCTTCACATCATAAAATACAGTAACTTATTGAAATATTGTTATTATTGTTTAAAAAAAAATAGCTTATGTTTTAAAGATATTCATAAGAATGGTGTGTCTTTACCAGTCCTAGGTTCCATTGGTGGTGACGTCATCTGTTCATGGGAACACAAGAAGGTGCAGAATTGACTTCCTTGCCAACTACGGGCTGCAGGTTAGATATGACGAGGACACGTCTCAATCAAGCAGGTATCCTAATTCACTCTAAAAAAAAAACATTAGGTAAAAGTGCTCCAATTAGAGGGTAATTTGTCCAACCAACATTGGGCATTTCTTTTGGGCATTTTTGTCTCGCCTGCATAGCAGAGTGTAGACATTAGGCGCCGCTTTTCCGACGGCGACGGCGGCGGCGGCGTCAACATCAAATCTTAACCTGAGGTTAAGTTTTTGAAATGACATCATAACTTAGAAAGTACTATATGGACCTAGTTCATGAAACTTGGCCATAAGGTTAATCAAGTATTATCAAACATCCTGCTAGAGTTTCACGTCACATTGCCAAGGTCAAAGGTCATTTAGGGTCGGTGAACTTAGACCATGTTGGGGGAATCAACATCAAAATCTTAACCTGAGGTTAAGTTTTTGAAATGTCATCATAACTTAGAAAATATATGGACCTAGTTTATTAAACCTGGACATAAGGTTAATCAAGTATCATCAAATATCCTGCTAGAGTTTCACGTCACATGACCAAGGTCAAAGGTCATTTAGGGTCAATGAACTTTGGCCGATTCGGGGGTATCTGTTGAATTACAATCAAAACTTTAAGTTTTTGGATCTGATTCATGAAACTTGGACATAATAGTAATCAAGTATCACTGAACATCCTGTGCAAGTTTCAGGTCACATGATCAAGGTCACAGGTCATTTAGGGTCAATGAACTTTGGTCGATTGGGGGTATCTGTTTAATTGCCATCATAACTTTGAAAGTATGTTGGTCTAGTTCATAAAACTCAGTCAGTCGGCAAGCCCTGAAAAAGTAGCTTCTTTTATCCAAGTGATATTCATGACTAGAGGGTTTTTGCATAGTTAATGAGCTTCTTGCGAACCAAAACACCTCTTTTTATTCGGCCATTGCTGCTCTAAATATTGACCAAGTTTCATGTTTTTGGTATCTTTGTAAAGAAGAAGAATCATTTATTCAGGTCATGTGTTCGGATTTTTAAAAGGATGTTGTAATATAGGGAAAAGTCTTGATCTAATACAAGAAACAAAATAATTTTTTAATGCAACAAAAGTTGTTATTTTCACATTTAATTTCTGTTTGAGCACGAATAATTTTTAGATCATGATAAAGCTGAAGATCTCAGCTTTAATATGATATAATTTTTATAAGAAGATGAATTTTAGATAGGTCAGCAGCAAGTTTTTCATATAGGTCAAGTACATTTAGCAGCTCAAAAACAAGAATACTGCGCTCTGATTGATCATATAGACCACACACCCAGTCAAATTCCAATGTTCACCACACTGGGCCTCTGCAAGGTCACACTCATCACGTGGTAATCTCTTCAAATTATCCGCGGCTGTTGTTTTGAAAACATTATCAGCCAATCAGAACTCTGGATTTTATGTTACTCAGAAATTTCAGAAATCTCGTCTTGCATCTTGATGGAAAAAGCTGGCTGCTGACCCATCTAAAACATGCCAAATATCAAGAGTGACATTGTAAGAAAGTATAGAGTTTGAGCTTTCTGATGATATAAATAATGTCGGTGCCTAAAACACAAAATGTTGCACAATTTCCAAGTGAAAACAGAGGAAGACAATTCTGTTTATTTATCAAAATATTTCATTAAAAAGAAATGACCAATATACAAGAGTAGCATTTACTCTTGCCCATGGTACAAAAATGATCAATATTACTCAAGGAGAAAGTGGTTAAATTCTTTGAGAAAGAAAGTCTCCCAATTCACGAGATTTTGCAGGGACATGAATTCAGCCACGAGAGGACTTGGATAAATCTTGCTCATTTGCTCATTAAGCTTGCATGGGAGGGGGTGGGGGTTATTGTTTGAGCTATATCTGTAGAGTCAGAATTATGGAATCAAGAGTTGGCATATTGGAGTGATAGAAATATTCAGGGGTGAAAGTTGTCAGCACTGACTAAACTGTCTGTGCTGACAATTAATATCATTGAAATTCTTGATTTTGATTGGCTGAGAGGCACTGTTACTATGGTATCTGTCGGAGAAAGCCAATTTCTCAGCTCATCCGGCCCGAAGGGGTGTCTGGAAAACGAAGACCGAAGACCGAAGACCGGGGACACGTATCACACTCGTGTGAAAGCGTTTGTAGTTCACGAACGAAGTGTGTACAAAGCAGTGCAAAGTGTGTACAAAACACGTGCGCGGGTTAGAATGGACTTTGGACCTTGCCCCCTACACATGTTCTCCCATTGACATAACGCATGTCCCCGGTCTTCGATCTTCGTTTTCCAGACCTGTTGTTGGGTGTCTGGAAAACGAAGACAGAAGACCGGGGCCATCGCATCCGTCTAGCTAAAATAAACCATTATTATATTCAGATCAAATTCAGGAATATTCTGATATTGGATATGTAATGAATTATGATTGGTTAATGATTAATTGTATGGATATCGTAATGTGAATGATAATTGATTGAGCAATATATCGCGCTCAGCTCAGCTGGCATTAAAATTTCACAACATTGACATAACGCATGTCCCCGGTCTTCGATCTTCGTTTTCCAGACCTGTTGTTGGGTGTCTGGAAAACGAAGACAGAAGACCGGGGCCATCGCATCCGTCTAGCTAAAATAAACCATTATTATATTCAGATCAAATTCAGGAATATTCTGATATTGGATATGTAATGAATTATGATTGGTTAATGATTAATTGTATGGATATCGTAATGTGAATGATAATTGATTGAGCAATATATCGCGCTCAGCTCAGCTGGCATTAAAATTTTATACCATTGACATAACGCATGTCCCCGGTCTTCGATCTTCGTTTTCCAGACCTGTTGTTGGGTGTCTGGAAAACGAAGACAGAAGACCGGGGCCATCGCATCCGTCTAGCTAAAATAAACCATTATTATATTCAGATCAAATTCAGGAATAGTCTGATATTGGATATGTAATGAATTATGATTGGTTAATGATTAATTGTATGGATATCGTAATGTGAATGATAATTGATTGAGCAATATATCGCGCTCAGCTCAGCTGGCATTAAAATTTTATCCCATTGACATAACGCATGTCCCCGGTCTTCGATCTTCGTTTTCCAGACCTGTTGTTGGGTGTCTGGAAAACGAAGACAGAAGACCGGGGCCATCGCATCCGTCTAGCTAAAATAAACCATTACTATATTCAGATCAAATTCAGGAATATTCTGATATTGAATATGTAATGAATTATGATTGGTTAATGATTAATTGTATGGATATCGTAATGTGAATGATAATTGATTGAGCAATATATCGCGCTCAGCTCAGCTGGCATTAAAATTTTATACCATTGACATAACGCATGTCCCCGGTCTTCGATCTTCGTTTTCCAGACCTGTTGTTGGGTGTCTGGAAAACGAAGACAGAAGACCGGGGCCATCGCATCCGTCTAGCTAAAATAAACCATTATTATATTCAGATCAAATTCAGGAATATTCTGATATTGGATATGTAATGAATTATGATTGGTTAATGATTAATTGTATGGATATCGTTATCAGCTAGGGCATAATTAATACATAACAATTATAACGTACAATACACCTCATACTGCGCAATCACGTACAAGCAGTCTCAACTTAACTGCTGTTTGCAACTACCATTGACATTACGCGTGTCCCCGGTCTTCGGTCTTCGTTTTCCAGACCTGTTGTTGGGTGTCTGGAAAACGAAGACAGAAGACCGGGGATCGCGTATAATTTTGTCTAGCTAAGATAGGCCTATAATATTCAGCACCAGTTCAAGAATATTTTGATCTTGGATACGTCATCTGCTATGATTGGCTGCGGATAAGTTATGGTTATTTGTGTGAATGGTTCTAGGACAATTACCCCCCCCCCCGGACAACTACCCCCGGACAATTACCCCCGGACAACTACCCCCCGGACAACTAACCCCTGGACAATCACCCCCTGGACAATTCCCCCGGACAACTACCCCCCGAACAACTACCCCCGGACAATAAGCCCCCCCCCCCGGACAATTATCCTCGAGGACAATTACCCACTGGACAATTGGACAATAACCCCCGAGGACAATTATCCCCCGGACAATTACCCCTGCCTGAGGACAATTACGTACAAGCAGTCTCAACTTCACTGCCGTTTGCAACTATTTTACTACCATTGATAATTACGCGTGTCCCCGGTCTTTGTTTTCCAAACCTGTTGTTGGGTGTCTGGAAAACGAAGACAGAAGACCGGGGATCGCATCCGTCTAGCTAAAATAAACCATTATTATATTCAGATCAAATTCAGGAATATTCTGATATTGGATATGTAATCAGTTATAATTGGCTGATAAGTTAATGATTAATTGTATGGATATCGTGATGTGAATGATAATTGATTGAGGCCATTGAGCAATATATCGCGCTCAGCTGGCATTTGCAATTTTACTACCATTGACATAACCCATGTCCCCGGTCTTCGATCTTCGTTTTCCAGACCTGTTGTTGGGTGTCTGGAAAACGAAGACAGAAGACCGGGGATCGCATCGATCCGTCTAGCTAAAATAAACCATTATTATATTCAGATCAAATTCAGAAATATTCTGATATTGGATATGTAATCAGTTATAATTGGCTGATAAGTTAATGAATAATTGTATGGATATCGTGATGTGAATGATAATTGATTGAGCAATATATCGCGCTCAGCTGGCATTTGCAATTTTACTACCATTGACATAACACATGTCCCCGGTCTTCGATCTTCGTTTTCCAAACCTGTTGTTGGGTGTCTGGAAAACGAAGACAGAAGACCGGGGATCGCGTATAATTTTGTCTAGCTAAGATAGGCCTATAATATTCAGCACCAGTTCAAGAATATTTTGATCTTGGATACGTCATCTGCTATGATTGGCTGCGGATAAGTTATGGTTATTTGTGTGAATGGTTCTAGGACAATTACCCCCCCGGACAATTACCCCCCGGACAACTACCCCCGGACAATTACCCCCGAACAACTACCCCCCGGATTACTAACCCCTGGACAATCACCCCTGGACAATCCCCCCGGACAACTACCCCCCGAACAACTACCCCCGGACAATAAGCCCCCCGAGGACACTTACCCCCTCCCCCCAGACAATTATCCTCGAGGACAATTACCCCCTGGAAAATTGGACAATAACCCCCGAGGACAATTATCCCCGGACAATTACCCCTGCCTGAGGACAATTACGTACAAGCAGTCTCAACTTAACTGCCATTTGCAACTATTTTACTACCATTGACATTACGCGTGTCCCCGGTCTTCGGTCTTCGTTTTCCAAACCTGTTGTTGGGTGTCTGGAAAACGAAGACAGAAGACCGGGGATCGCATCCGTCTAGCTAAAATAAACCATTATTATATTCAGATCAAATTCAGGAATATTCTGATATTGGATATGTAATCAGTTATAATTGGCTGATAAGTTAATGATTAATTGTATGGATATCGTGATGTGAATGATAATTGATTGAGGCCATTGAGCAATATATCGCGCTCAGCTGGCATTTGCAATTTTACTACCATTGACATAACACATGTCCCCGGTCTTCGATCTTCGTTTTCCAGACCTGTTGTTGGGTGTCTGGAAAACGAAGACAGAAGACCGGGGATCGCGTATAATTTTGTCTAGCTAAGATAGGCCTATCATTCAGCACCATTCAAGAATATTTTGATCTTGAATACGTCATCTGCCATGATTGGCTGCAGATAAGTTATGGTTATTTGTGTGAATGGTTCTAGGACAATTACCCCCCCGGACAATTACCCCCGGACAACTACCCCCGGACAATTACCCCCCGGACAACTACCCCCCCCGGACAACTAACCCCTGTACAATCACCCCCGGACAATTCCCCCCGGATAACTACCCCCCGAACAACTACCCCCGGACAATAAGCCCCCTGAGGACACTTACCCCCCGGACAATTATCCTCGAGGACAATTACCCCCTGGACAATAACCCCCGAGGACAATTATCCCCCGGACAATTTCCCCTGCCTGAGGACAATTACCCCCATAAAATCATCCCTTCTCTCAAGCATCAATGTTAGAAGCGGGACCCTTTTTTAAGTTTTGGTCGGTGGCACAGGTTTTTTCAAAATATTTTCTATTTTATCTTACCTTGATAATTTTTTCTTTTAAAATAATAAATTTTAAATAAATTTTTAATAAATTTCTCTTTGATATTGCTCTTTTTCCTATTCTCTCACTTTCTTCTTTTTTCTTGCACCCGAAATCTCCCAATTGGCTATGTATAATTGCATATATTCATCAGAAAATGTGTAAACTGGCCCTCATACTAAGTTTTCATAGATCAATGGAACACGATTAGTCATAATAATCACAAATGCTGAATATCTCCGATTCCAACTGATCTGATTTTTTGAATATTTATTTTGGGTTCAATTTCAGGAAAGAAATCAGGCAAATAGATAAAACGTAAAAAGACACCTTTATAGGTAAAAATATATTGAAAGTCGATAACGCATCTATCAACACTAACACTGTCAAGTAGGACTTATAATCCTGTTATTTTAAAACAATTCAACTAATAAGAAGCTAAAAATTATGAAACGATTGGTGCACATTCCAGCAAGCTCAAAAACTTTATGCAAAGATAATACAAACAAGAACACCTTGTAATTTTACCATTTAGGCCCTAAATGGTAAAATTACAAGGTGTTTTTTTTGTGTTTTACTCTTGGGTGAAAGCAACATTAAAGAAGGAAATTAAGTACCAAAATTACTAAATTGTAAACAATTGTAAAGAATATGACATAAACAAAACAGTGTTTTTGATAAACAAATTGGCAATCATGATAGTAAACTATTCGTGTAAGATGCATTTTAAGGACGGTACGTAAGAATTTATAAGGAAGTAGACCTATGCAAATCAAATAATGCGACTGAGTAGCGTGAGCTGAAAACAGGCGCGTACGCAAGGGGGGGTTTCGGGGGTTCAAACCCCCCCCCCCCCCTTTTCGTTTTTTTTTTTTTTTTTTTTTTTTTTTTTTTTTTTCTTGTCTCCCCAGAGGTCGGTCTGGTCAAGGAGTTATCTGGCAAGAGCCTGATAACTCCTTGGTCTGGTTACGGACAGTTCCCCTACCCAATAATGTATATGACAGCAATAATGAACAGAATCTCATGTTTCCGACGAAAAACACAGAAAAAATTTCCGCTCGCTTCGCTCGCTCCATTTTATTATATCTTTTATTTCCGCATGTCGCCGACATAATCACGGTATCACCATTAACAAGGCCATACATGATTATCATGATGTATACTTATGAATACAAGTGAACCAAGACAAAGACATACGTTTTCTTACAAAATATGTTTTACCAATAT
The DNA here is from genome assembly GCF_018143015.1 of Lytechinus variegatus. Lineage (NCBI taxonomy): Eukaryota > Metazoa > Echinodermata > Echinoidea > Temnopleuroida > Toxopneustidae > Lytechinus > Lytechinus variegatus. The sequence goes on along the minus strand of NC_054740.1, from coordinate 87,815,488 downwards.
GAAAACCAAAATGACGGAAAACGTTAAAATGTCGGTTAGCTCGCTCCGCTCGCTCGTAATAATTTATGAAATTCCATAAGTATCTAGTCTCCTGTTCAAGGCCGTAATATGAGTGTTACGAATAGAAGGACATGTAGCATCGACTAATACTTGATTTACTAATAAACTATTGACAAGAAATGTATGTTTTGACGGGAAAACGCGAAAATTTCGGCTCGCTCACTTCGCTCGCTCGTAATTATTCATGACATTTCTCAAGTTTCTAGTGTTCTGATCAAGGCCATATCCAGGCGCGTAGCCAGGGGGGGCGGTCGCCCCCCAAAAAAAAAACGTCCCCAAAAAGTAAAAAAAAGAAGGGAAAAAAGGAGAGGAGAAAAGGAAAAGGGAAGGAAGGAAAGGGAAGAAAGGTAGCTTTGTGTTTTTTTCTATTTATTTTTTATATTTTTCTCAAAAGAGAAACTCCTTCACTCTTCTTGCTTTAAATTCATATATGAATTTTGCTTCCGCGCTGCGCGCGGTTAAATGACAATATTGAAGTTCTCCATTGTTCCCCCACCTTTTCTCTAACCCTGTTTTTCCACCTCAGCTATGTGCTTCTTGCCAGTTAAAGTTAAAATTGTATACATTAGGGCATGAATTTGAGTAAGGTTAGGCCGAAGTAAATGTATGAAGTTATCTTTTTTTTTTTCAATTGATCGCGCAACTTCTGGTCTGGTCGGCTCCGAGCGGGTAAAATCTTTATATCAGTTTCTGCCGTCACCTCCATAAAGTCAGCTTCTCCCGCTTTTCAGCTCATTACTATAAACAACCATAATTTGGGGGCAAACAGGTTCCTAATTTAAAAAGAGGAAGGTATGGAATTCGTGTCGTATTAAATAAAAAAGTACAATATTTTTTATCAAATTGTATTAAACTTCATGTCATTTCCCTGTATACATTCATCTCCTGTCCTGTTTTGCGCTCTCAGTTTGAAATTTTGAATGACACTTAAGTTTCTTTATATTCAAAATGAAGCGCTTCATGATAAGTCGAAAAAATTAATCATCATTTATTATATAGATAGATAATTTCAAGAAATCACAGAAGTTTCAACTTTATATGCGCACTATTTTCCTTGTAATGAAGTTCAATAATCTTAGAAAATCAATTGAATTAGAGACGATTGGGTATTAGAGATATCTACATTTGATGAAACGTCCGCCCTTTGAAATTTCAGAGTTTCATTGCTCATCGCGGGGAGGAATATCTTTCTCTACCAATATTCTCCTCTGTTTTGCGAGTTAAAAATATGCACTGATGGTAAATTGTTTGTAATCAAATCTGATCTTTCCAAAGAAAGTTTCAATATATCTTTGAGAATACCCTTTTCTCGGGACCCTTTTTGTGGCAAGAAAAATTGATAAATCACTTTAGCTTCCGCGCTTCGCGCGGAGTTATTATCATTTTAATTTCCTCCATTGTATACCTCTTTTGTGCGTTTACAATCACTTTTGAAAACAAGGTTCAAAATAGCAATATAGTCAACCGAATTGGAGGTACTAGAGACAAGAGAAACGGCTCCTTTTCATTTAAATTTATGAAACACTAAAAGCTTCGCGCGGGAAACTCCCCCTCCCTGCACCCACCCCCTAGGGAGCGCGCTTCGCGTGCATTTACCGCCCCCTCCAAAATGAAATCCTGGCTACGCGGTTGGCCATATCATGAGTGCTACGATCCGAAGGACATGTAGCATCGACTATGATACCAACAAACTATTGACAAAAAGGTTATGTTTTCAACGCAAAAACGAGAACATTTCTGCTCGCTCGCGGGTCATGACCGCACTGTTACATACCCATCCCCTCTTAAATGTTATTGTCTTATTTGCAGCGCTGAAAAAAAAGAAAAAAAAATCATCACCTTCCCCCCCCGCTCATCACTTTTTAGAGACTGGGCGGGAGATTTAAAAAAAAAAATCAGCTCGAACCCCCCCCCCCCCCTTTCAAAAATCCTGCGTACGCGCCTGGCTGAAAATATTAATATTTAGACCTAAAAAGGACATTTTACAGAGCACTTTCAAGAAAAAATCAATTTGTAAATTGAAAAAAATAATGAAAGCTCGATATCCGAGATAAAATATGTTTTGTATATTAACGTCAAATCTTGATATTTTAAGCTCCATATATGTGAGCGCGAAGCGCGAGCTGAAAATTTTTGGAATTGCATGTACATATTTTAACCTGAAAATTGACTATTCTGGGCAATGTTTGTGAACCTGAACAAGATGCGTATGTAACTAGATAATTACTGCAAGCGCAAAGCGCGAGCAGAAATTGTTATTAACTGTCCTAGCATTATCGAAAAGGGACCTGTTAAGGACTGTTTATAGGTACCCACGAAGACGGTATATATTTCAATAAAGCATTTTTTAACATTCCGACCTAAAAGAATGGTAATTACTTTTTGTATCAATAAAAGGGATAGGTATGTAACGAAACAATGGATGCGAGCGCGAAGCGCGAGAGGAAAAATGAAGAGATTTCAGACCTAAAAGCGGGACACTATTCATATTTTGTAAATCATAAATAAGATATAGTTAATTGGGTATCATTACTAATGCGATTGTGAAGCGCGAGCAGACAATTATTGATATTATGATGTGAAACTGGATAATTCAAATAGATTTTAAATAAAGAACATGCAGGCTATCGCGCATGTTTTAGATTTAGACTTAGAATCTGGGCTTTCTGAATACATTCTTTAATGGAACATTATAGACAATAGGAACTTGGCAAATCAAACAATGTGACCACGCAGCATGAGCTTTAAAAAAAATGCTGATATGTAGACAATAAAACGGACATTTTACAGAGCACTTAAATTTGTGAATGAAAAAAAATATTGAAAGCTCGATGTCCGAGCTAATTATGTTTTGTATAATAAATTCAAAACTTGCTCCATATCAGCCTACATGTATTGAGCAAGATACGAATCTCATCGAACAGGCAATTCTGGCGCGAAGCAAAAGCAAAGATTTTTTTTATAGTAACATGAAAGATTTTTTTTTGGCAAGTCTTCCCCTCACATTATTTCATTCACTCGTCTTCCTCCTCTTATTTTCCACTTATCTTTTCTTCTTCTTTTCCTTTTATCTTTTCTTCTTTCTCTCTTTTTTTGCTCTGCCAATTTTTTTTTCAGGGGAGGTGGGCACAGCAAATCTCAGGGGGGGGGGGGGAGCCCCACGCCCTGAGACAGCCACTAGCTGTTGTGTTCTTAATTTCTTTCTTTTCCCCCTTGTTTTTCTGTTTTCTATTCAGATTTCATGTTAGCATTTTCACATCCCGTTTATTTTAACCTCTTTTCCATCCCTTTCCCGCCTAAAATTTCCATTTCACTTTGCCATCTCTTTATTTCTAACCCCTTTCTCACTTGTTTAATAGTAGGCCCTATTTCAGGATGATTAGATTTGTTCACTCCACGTCCTTTTCCTTTCTCCTCTTGTTTCTTTATTCTCTTTGCCTCTCTCATTGTTTGTCTCGCCCACAAGAGGTGAAGGCGAGACTAATACCCCTTTCATAGTGAGAGCCGCCGAAGTGGAGTTAGTCCGGAGTCCAGGAGGAGTTACTCCACTTTGGAGGGCAATATGAAAATTCTGAGATTAGTTGATCCGGATTCAAAGCGGTGTACTCAACCCACTTCGAGAAGAGGGTTACAAACGGAGTTACTCCGCACCGGAAATGCGGTATGCACTTATCGCTGTGATCTCGCAACACGTATGGCGCGAACTCGCTTGGAAACCATGGCAACAACTGCGGATACACCGCTGCGGTGTTTGCCAATATGAAAGGGGGTTTAAAGTCGGTCCGCAGTACAAGCGTATAAACTCAATCCGGAGTTATTCCGGAGTAACTCAACTTCGCCTTCAGTATGAAAACGGTATAAATGTCGTCCGCCCGTCGATTCCCAGAGAGGGTTAGCCGATTCTGCGGTGCAAGATAGACCATAAAAGCCAATTCTGCATCGGCTTATGGTTCTGAGCCAAAAGCCGATGCACGTGTAAACAGGGCTTCCAAACGCGTACTGAATGTTGTTGTCTCGAAATGTACGCGTGGGAACGTCTCGGCCGGTTTAACCGCAAAGTAGTAAGCAAGCGACGCACTATTGTTTCATGTTCGCCGACCGTATGGAAAATGCATTCACAAGGGCGCGCTTGCCACCTGTCTTAGGTCGATGACATTGCTTTCTATTACAATTAGGTTTATTTTATAAGGAGTTTTTAATGGGATGGTCCGGGCTGAAAGTATGTATAGCTTAATGAACAGAGTAGAATTCACGAGTATAATACCGAAAATTTCATCAAAATCGGATAACAAATTTATTGAATTTTAAAATTTAGCAATATTTTGTTCGATCAATTATCATTCACATCACGACATCCATACAATTAATCATTAACTTATCAACCAATCATAACTGATTACATATCCAATATCAGAATATTCCTGAATTTGATCTGAATATAATAATGGTTTATTTTAGCTAGACGGATGCGATGGCCCCGGTCTTCTGTCTTCGTTTTCCAGACACCCAACAACAGGTCTGGAAAACGAAGACCGGGGACATGCGTTATGTCAATGGTATAAAATTTTAATGCCAGCTGAGCTGAGCGCGATATATTGCTCAATCAATTATCATTCACATTACGATATCCATACAATTAATCATTAACTTATCAACCAATCATAATTCATTACATATCCAATATCAGAATATTCCTGAATTTGATCTGAATATAATAATGGTTTATTTTAGCTAGACGGATGCGATGGCCCCGGTCTTCTGTCTTCGTTTTCCAGACACCCAACAACAGGTCTGGAAAACGAAGATCGAAGACCGGGGACATGCGTTATGTCAATGTTGTGAAATTTTAATGCCAGCTGAGCTGAGCGCGATATATTGCTCAATCAATTATCATTCACATCACGATATCCATACAATATTAATCATTAACTTATCAACCAATCATAACTGATCACATATCCAATATCAGAATATTCCTGAATTTGATCTGAATATAATAATGGTTTATTTTAGCTAGACGGATGCGATCCCCGGTCTTCTGTCTTCGTTTTCCAGACACCCAACAACAGGTCTGGAAAACGAAGACGGAAGACCGGGGAGCGCGTTTCCGTTTTACACCCTGGCGAAGGCATTTTCCGGAAAAGTAGCAGAAAAGCGACTAGTGAAGAGTCTACACACGTCGCTGGTTGCATGCAGCGTGCGACACAGGCGAGTCCACCCACCACCGCATGCAATTTGCACAGTGACTGATCAGAACACAGAGTTCCTCGGCACTAGCTTCAGAGAGAGCGGCAGTCAGGAGTGATATCCGAACATGCTTTTGCAGTCGCGTTGTTTATGAGGTTTTTTTCTAAAAATAAATTATTAACTAAATGAATAGAATGACAGACAAAATCAAAATAAACAGATACTTATAATGGAAAGACAAATTGAAGTTTGATGGATTGATACACTTAGTAGCTGCCGAAAGATAGATATAGAAGACTGATAAATAGATAGAGACAAGATAGACAGATAGATAGATAGAAATAGAGAGAGGGAGAGGGAGAGAGAGGTGGATAGATAGATAGAAAGAGAGAGAAAGGGGAGAAATGGATGAATAGATAGATAAATAGAGAGAGGGGGAGAGACAGAGAGGTCGATATATAGAGGGAGCGGGGAGAGAGAGAAAGAGAGAGATATGTTATAGATAGAAATATGGACGGACAAAGAGGGAGAGAGAAAAAAGACAGACAGATGCTAGAGAAGGAGAGAGATAGAGAATTTGAGAGACAGATGATTAGATAGATGGAAAGATAAAGAATGAGAGAGACAGAGAAGATAGACAAATTAACAGATAGATAGATACATAGATAGATAGATATAATTATAGAGAGAGAAATAGAGAAAGACAGACAGATGGATAGATAGAGGATTTGAGAGAGAGATAGATAGATGTTAGAGATAAAGAGAGAGAGAGACAAAGAATACTATTAACAAATTAAGAGATAGATAGATACTCTAGTTAAAAAAATAGATAGATAAATAGATAGATAGAGAGAGAGAACGAGAGAAAGACAGACAGATGTATAGATAGATAGAGATATTAAATAGATAAAGAATGAGAGAGACAGAGAAGATTATTAACAAATTAACAGATAGTTAAAAAATAGATAAATAGAGAGAAATAGAGAAAGACAGACAGATGGATAGATAGATAGGGAGAGATAGATAGATGTTAAATAGATAAAGAATGAGACGGAAGATTTTCAACAAATTAACAGATAGATAGATACTGTAGTTACAAAAATAGATAGAAGATAGATAGATAGATGGATGGGGGAGAGAACTTGAGAGATGGAGATATGTTATACAGTGCGTCCCAGAATAAACGAAACCGAGATTTAGCGATCATTTATCATAACTTAATCATAAATAGAATAGACAAATGACCTACCAATTTAAAGCTTAGAATCTCCTCTTTCATCTGATATTACCTAGGTTATTTCTTATTCACGCATGAGTGAGCAAAAACGATTTGAAAAAAGGATACCAAAAACTCATTTGGCGGGGGGTATCTGGGTTTCAAAAAGAAAACCACATTTCTGAAAAGTTCAATATCTGCTCTTTAATTTGGTACCTAAATTACAGAAAATGGTCAAGAAATAAAAAAGTTCTGGTCATTTGAAATAAGGCTTGTATTTCCATAATTTCATGAGATAAACGTGTTTTCACCGGTTTCCCACAGAAGCTTTCGCATGGTGAACAAAAGATTTTAATGCATGGCTGATCGTCAACAAAACAGAGTGTCGAGAGAGTTTGAAAGCCAGCCTGAAGAACCTCTTCATTTTATGAAATTATTGAAATTCAAGCCTTATTTCAAATGACCAGACCTTTGTTATTTCTTGACCATTTTCTGTAATTTAGGTATCAAATTAAAGAGGAGATATTGAACTTTTCAAAAATGTGGTTTTCTGTTTGAAACCCAGATACCCCCCGCCAAATGATTTTTTGATATCCTTTCTTCAAATTGTATTTGCTCACTCATGCGTGAATGAAAAATAATCTAAGTAATATCAGATGAAAGAGGAGATTCTAAGCTTTAAATTGGTAGGTCATTTGTCTATTTTATTTATGATTAAGTAATGATAAATGATCGCTAAAATCTCGGTTTCGTTTTTTCTGGGACGCACTGTAGATATATGGACGGAAAAAGAGAAATAGAGAAAGACAGATGGATGGATAGAGAGAGGTAGAGAATTTGAGATGTTAGATAAAGAATGAGAGAGACAGAGAAGATTATTTGATAGATAGATACTGCAGTTACATAGATAGATAGAATTTAAGAGATATATAGACAGATAGAGAGAAAGACAGACATCAGCAAATCGGCAAGGCAAATGATCAAGGCAAACATTCAAGCTCAGCTGCATTTACGGTATGTTCTGCGGATAACTTCGGTGTGGACTTTGGATCGCGCGCCCAGCTGATAAAGTAAACAAACGTAGACGTAGACTCTTCACTAGTCGCTTTTTGGCTACTTTTCCGGAAAATGCCTTCGCCAGGGTGTAAAACGGAAACGCGCGACCGGGGACACGCGTAATGTCAATGGTAGTTGCAAACGGCAGTTAAGTTGAGACTGCTTGTACGTGATTGCGCAGTATGATGTGTATTGTACGTTATAATTGTTATGTATTAATTATAGCTGATAACGATATCCTTACAATTAATCATTAACTTATCAACCAATCATAACTGACTACATATCCAATATCAGAATATTCCTGAATTTGATCTGAATATAATAATGGTTTATTTTAGCTAGACGGATGCGATCCCCGGTCTTCTGTCTTCGTTTTCCAGACACCCAACAACAGGTTTGGAAAACGAAGATCGAAGACCGGGGACATGTGTTATGTCAATGGTAGTAAAATTTTCATGACAGCTGAGCTGAGCGCGATATATTGCTCAATCAATTATCATTCACATCACGATATCCATACAATATTAATCATTAACTTATCATCCAATCATAACTGATCACATATCCAATATCAGAATATTCCTGAATTTGATCTGAATATAATAATGGTTTATTTTAGCTAGACGGATGCGATCCCCGGTCTTCTGTCTTCGTTTTCCAGACACCCAACAACAGGTCTGGAAAACGAAGACGGAAGACCGGGGACACGCGTAATGTCAATGGTAGTTGCAAACGGCAGTTAAGTTGAGACTGCTTGTACGTGATTGCGCAGTATGATGTGTATTGTACGTTATAATTGTTATGTATTAATTATAGCTGATAACGATATCCTTACAATTAATCATTAACTTATCAACCAATCATAACTGACTACATATCCAATATCAGAATATTCCTGAATTTGATCTGAATATAATAATGGTTTATTTTAGCTAGACGGATGCGATCCCCGGTCTTCTGTCTTCGTTTTCCAGACACCCAACAACAGGTTTGGAAAACGAAGATCGAAGACCGGGGACATGTGTTATGTCAATGGTAGTAAAATTTTCATGACAGCTGAGCTGAGCGCGATATATTGCTCAATCAATTATCATTCACATCACGATATCCATACAATATTAATCATTAACTTATCAACAAATCATAACTGATCACATATCCAATATCAGAATATTCCTGAATTTGATCTGAATATAATAATGGTTTATTTTAGCTAGACGGATGCGATCCCCGGTCTTCTGTCTTCGTTTTCCAGACACCCAACAACAGGTCTGGAAAACGAAGACGGAAGACCGGGGACACGCGTAATGTCAATGGTAGTTGCAAACGGCAGTTCAGTTGAGACTGCTTGTACGTGATTGCGCAGTATGAGGTGTATTGTACGTTATAATTGTTATGTATTAATTATGCCCTAGCTGATAACGATATCCTTACAATTAATCATTAACTTATCAACCAATCATAACTGATTACATATCCAATATCAGAATATTCCTGAATTTGATTTGAATATAATAATGGTTTATTTTAGCTAGACGGATGCGATCCCCGGTCTTCTGTCTTCGTTTTCCAGACACCCAACAACAGGTTTGGAAAACGAAGATCGAAGACCGGGGACATGTGTTATGTCAATGGTAGTAAAATTTTCATGACAGCTGAGCTGATCGAGCGCGATGTATTGCTCAATCAATTATCATTTACATCACGATATCCATACAATATTTATCATTAACTTATCAACCAATCATAACTGATCACATATCCAATATCAGAATATTCCTGAATTTGATCTGAATATAATAATGGTTTATTTTAGCTAGACGGATGCGATCCCCGGTCTTCTGTCTTCGTTTTCCAGACACCCAACAACAGGTCTGGAAAACGAAGACGGAAGACCGGGGACACGCGTAATGTCAATGGTAGTTGCAAACGGCAGTTAAGTTGAGACTGCTTGTACGTGATTGCGCAGTATGATGTGTATTGTACGTTATAATTGTTATGTATTAATTATGCCCTAGCTGATAACGATATCCTTACAATTAATCATTAACTTATCAACCAATCATAACTGACTACATATCCGATATCAGAATATTCCTGAATTTGATCTGAATATAATAATGGTTTATTTTAGCTAGACGGATGCGATCCCCGGTCTTCTGTCTTCGTTTTCCAGACACCCAACAACAGGTCTGGAAAACGAAGATCGAAGACCGGGGACATGCGTTATGTCAATGGGAGAACATTGTGTAGGGGGCAAGGTCCAAAGTCCATTCTAACCCGCGCACGTGTTTTGTACACACTTTGCACTGCTTTGTACACACTTCGTGCGTGAACTACAAACGCTTTCACACGAGTGTGATACGTGTCCCCGGTCTTCGGTCTTCGGTCTTCGTTTTCCAGACACCCCGGCCCGAAGGGCAAGATGAGCTTATGCCGTTGTGTTCGTCGTCTGTCCACAATTTAAAAAATGCTACTACTTCGCCATTTCAAGTCCGATTTTAATTCTATTTGCTTTATATGATAGCACTAGGTGGGGGATTCAAAACTTCGACACAGAATTTTGAAATTCATTAAATATGCTAATTTATGCGCATTTTTCAAAATTCACAAAAAAAAACCTATTTGTTGACTGATTTTGAATTTTTTGCTTCCATCTGGTAGAGCTTCATGAGGTTCAACAAACTTCTACACGGAATTTTGAAATTTTGACCAGAACAATTTTTATACTAATTTATACGAAATTAATTTATGCAAATTTTGAAAAATTCATCTAAAATGCTTCTCCTTCTTTATTTGTTGACCGAATTTGATTTTTTTCTTCCATTTGGTAGAGCTTCATGAGGTTCACCAATCTTCTACACAGAATTTTGAAATTTTGATTAGAACAATTTTTATGCTAATTTATGCGAAATTAATTTATGCATATTTTGAAAAATTAACAAAATGCTTCTTCTTTATATGTTGACCGATTTTTACTTTTTTCTTCTTCCTTTTGTAGAACTTTATGAGGATCACCAAACCTCTACACAGAACTACAAAGAAATGTTTTTTCTTCATTTGTTGAACAATGTCAATAATAGCTTGAGGTGGTGATACAAAATTTTAACATAGAATTTTGAAACTCATTAAATATGCTTATTTATTCATATATTTTAAAAACTCACAAAAATTGCTTATTTATTTGTTGATTGACTTTGGTTATTTTTGTTCCATCTGAGAGCAACATAAGGTTCACCAAGGTTCTACACAGTTAAGAAACTTGACTAGATAATTACTTAATTCATATTCATAGATCACAAAAAATGCTTCTATTTCATTTCTTCATCAATTTCAATTCTATATCCTCAATTTATGTCACCAATATAATTCGCTACAGTGTCAACTGGGCTGAAATTAAAATTATGTTAAATTTTGTTGCGAGATGCCGGATGAGCTCCACATCATTGATGTGCTAGTTTCTTTCATAAAGTGGTCCCCTGATTTTTGTTATGTAGGTCCTTGTTCCACTCATACCCACTAGCAGCATAAGTACACAGAGGATTTATGGAACTTTAAATTTCAATCCAGGTGATGATTGGGTGAATTCCTAATTTGTCTATTGCCAACAAGGTCTACCTTCATTTAGTCTAATACCATCCATTAACATTTCATCAAACAACCATTTGGTCCAATGATCACTTTGTCCAATGGCTAGTTAATCTGACTGTTTCGTCTCGTAACCAGTTGGCATTAGTGTACCTTCAGGGGGGGCAGACTGCCCCCCTCGACGAGTCAGAACTGATCCCTGATGAACCGCAAGTGGCCTGCTCCTTTGAACTTGAAGATTGAAGACTTTTTTTTATTGTCAAATTCTATTTTGGTACAAAATCCTTTATTTGTGGTTGACCTTTTTTTTTGCTTGTCAAATTTCTTTTAATACGAAATCCTTCATTTGTGGTTGTAGACATTTTTATTTATTTTTATTTTATTTATTTTTTTTCCTTGTTAAACTTTTTGGCGGATGAATTTGCCCCCCTCCGGGCCCCTTTGGACAATCCTAGGTACACTACCAGTTGGTCTATTTTCATTTCATTCGTTTCGCCTAGTAAACGCTTGGTCCAATTAGACCAAATGTTATATGGACTAAATGGTCATTAAATGAAATGAAAATTATTAGACCATGTGGATAGTGGATGAACTGATGGTAGACCAATTGATAGTAGATGAGTTTGTAATCGGACGAATTAGCATTCATACCCTTTGTTTCAGTTGGCAGTGCTCGCTCAAGCATGATAGTTTTCCAACTTTTTGGTGTCTTCTGAAAGTTGACTTTATTGGCTTTCCATATACATGTATGTACGTCTTTTTCGTCAAAGTGCTACATTTTTTATTTGGCAGCCATTTCAAAAGTGTATAGTTTTTTGGGGGACGCACCGTATATATCTAAATAAAATAGAGAACAATTCACAGAGAAATCTGCTGAAAAAGTCATCGAAATCTGTCATTTGTGCAGGGTTTTTACACCAAGGGCTGCAATCCTGGAGGCACAGTGCCCCCACCCCACTTTTTGAAGCACTGAAAAAAGTTTCCTTTTTACTCAAGAAAATCCCTTTCATAACATGATCTGCCCGTTTTGCTATTTTTTTTTTATAATGACATGTGTCAATTTTAACCTCTAATTAAGTGTCCTTAATGTACCTTTATTTACTTTTGATTATGTCCCTATGCTTTTCTAGTTTGTTCAAAATTTGATGTTCTAAGAACATTTTGTAATTTTTAAAGGGATGTTTTAGCTATGCTGGAGATGTTTGATTTTCAATAAATAGAGTAAAGTTCACAGAGCACAATGCTGAAAATTTGATCAAAATCGGATAACAAAAAAGTAATTGAATTTTAGAGATTTGCGTTATTCCGGTGAAACAGTTCTAGGTATGCTTCATGAATATTCATTAGTGTTCCTCTTAACTATTGTCAGTCCACCTCCCTTTGTTTTTGTTTTTTTTTCTTTTTGTCTCCTTCTTTCTCTCACTTTGTAGGAAATATATCATTTTTCTCTTTCTTTTCTTGTAACATATTGATATTAAAACAAGTTGAGAATTACTTATAATTTTATTAATAGGGACACTTTAAATTACAAGCTCTGCTTTTAAATAGTTTGCCCTTCATATTCTCATCTTATTGATATATCTGTCTCCAATACAAATGTTCAATTGTATAAAATTTGTCTTATTTATTATGAATTATGGTGATGTATTGTATTATTTTATTATTAATGATTTACTGTCTTTTGATGGACGTTACATTGTACAGTGTATTTGATATTTTATGAGATATGTAAAATGAACGAAACTAAAACTGATACGTGGGCTGATGATGTCATGTTTCTACCAAGAACTAAAACAATTGGATCAACAACTTATTAAGTGCATAAGTTAATTATTGCTGCAACTTTTATCGTGATGGTGACACATCATTTACACATATATGAATGAATTATGATTTCATGCATAAACATAAAAAGGAAAGTAGGGTATGACATCAGCCAACCTAATGAATATTCATGATAATGTGCATATAACTGTTTTCACAAAATATTGACAAACTTTACAATTCAATAACTTGTTATTTGTTATCCGATTTTGATGAAATTTTCAGCATTTTGCTTAGTAAATACTTTCAGCCTGGACCATCCATTTAACTGACGCGATGCAGTAAAATCATAGCTCGAACCTAGCTAGCTGATTTTTTTTCCGAACGAAACAAAAAGGTAGGCTATATTTTAGGTACTTCTTTAAATTCAGAACAAAATGTTCATCCAAGGAACAATTGTGAACGTGAAGCATGAGGTATCATGTTTGCTTTTATTTTTAAATTTAAGATTAATAACTACTAAGAATTTAAAGGGGAAGTTCACCCTGACAAAAAGTTTATTGTAAAAATAGCAGTAAAAATAATAAAAAATATTGCCGAAGGTTTGAGAAAAATTCATCAAATAATTAAAAAAAGTTATTAGAATTTCAATTATTTGATTTGTGACGTCATATGCGAGCAGCATTCATACATAGCGAATGGTAAAAAATCAAATAAATGTCATTTTCTCAAAAAATTGAACATGGTTTTCACTGTACCTTTTGTATATCAATAGACAAATCATTTCACACCCGATCATGAATAGAAAACAAAATTAAGTCATCAGGAACCATACAAAAATTTGAAATTCATGCATTTTATATTACATAACACATGGGGCAGCTGCTCGTCTATGATGTCACAAATCCAAAACTTTGAACTCTAATAACTTTCTTACTTTTTAACGGATTTTCCTGAAACCTTCGCCAATATTTTTTACTATTTTTTTTGCTATTTTTACAACAAAGTTTTCTTCAGGGTGAACTTCCCCTTTAAGCAGGCCCAAACAGGACATTCGGTCAGACAGCTGGGGTATAAGCTGTGGGGGGGGGGGGTTGACAGGGGAGAGATAGAAAGAGAGAAGAGGAAGAAGGCTAAGAGAAAAAAAATCTAGGCTGGATTTAGGGAGAAAAGGGATAGGGGATATAAAAAGAAAAAGGAGAGAGGGAGATCTAAAGGGATCTATAGAGAAGGAAAACAAAATAGAGAGAGCGCCCTCTGTGCGCTAAGTGTTACATTGCATACGGTGACAAAGTAATTTTTCAGGAATTTCTTGGGACTGTCTATTATCGGGATAAAACACTTACTTAGCTAGGTTGGCAGTTTTGTTAACATCAATATGAAGATAACATCAGCAGATAAGTAGTATTGATCCTGTACATAGTAGAGTGTGGGAAAATTGGTATCTTCAATGTCACAGACTCATTTTAAAGGGTCATAAAATGCATATTGAGGGCAAATTCGGTTTCAAATGTTTTTGTTTTATCATCCATCATTTCTATCACCACCGTTCGAACTCAAAACATTTTTATGGATGGTTTAGCGAGCACATTTGAAAACTTAGGAATGAATACTCTTTATACGGTATAAATGTATTCTTTTCGTAACAATTTCTCATGATCAGTTTAATTTAGTGGTGGACTCAGAATTGTAAAATGGGGGAGGGGCCTATAATCGGGGGAGCCACCAACATTTTCAAATTTTAACATGTTCTATAGCAAGTTGTAAAGGATACTACCATAACCCCCTATGATGATACGTCACAATACAGGGGCATTTTTTTGTACATGCTTTTTGAAAAAAGTGTGGGGGCTGAACCCCCTCCCCCGCTTCCGCGGCCCCTGTAATACAATGTGGTCACTCAACCATGAACATAAGATATCAAAATTGTGTGTGGAGTGGCTAAATGATGGATAGTAAACCAGTATAACACCATAAAATTCACCTAAAAAACAACTTTTGTCCAACATTGTATTTGCACAATCTGAAACACGACTCTTGTGACTTTCAAAAATGGTCATTTTTAATTCAATCTTTGATTACTCATGCATGACTCAACCGATCAATTTCATATTTCCCCAGGAGTTGCTTAATGAGTGTAGAAATCCACTTACGAAATATCATATCTCAAAATAATTTCGTTCAAAAGTTACAGCAATTTGATTTAGGGGGGACTTACTTTTTTTGTTGTGTATATATCACTCTTAGCACTTAATTCGAAATCCAACTTTGGTATTAAAATGATGTGTATAACAGGAGAAAAATAAGAAAACAGAATAAAGAAAAAACACAACTCTCTCATTAGTTTTATCTCTTTAAATCTAATTTCATTGAAATCAACAATCTGCATTTCTATTTCTCTATCCCCCCCCCCTCTCTCTCTCTCTCTGAAAGCAACTTTCAATTATAGATAAATCTCCCTGTTATATCATTTGCTTTCCGTAACTTAAAATCAACATTATATTGAGTGCATGTTGCCCAAATCTGATCGCTTCGTATCAAAGAAAGCAATCATGATTTTGATGTTGCAATAGGACATTTAAGAAAAGACATTCTACATAACTGGAAAAACGGTACTCTAAATAACTAAAACTAAATCAAATTAATTAATTTCTTGAAAACACTTCCATGAAATCGAATAGTATGAACTTTATAACAGGTATTTGTAAAATAATAATAATAAAATTAATCAATGAAGAAAATTTCAGCTCCATCTATTACAATTCAATATTCATATATATATTTAAATAAAATCACAAATCTGGTACGAACCAAGGTTTCGGATAACCAAAGAATTGGAAATCATACTTGTATATTTCCCATAGCTTGACCAGATCTTCATGAGAGAGTTGTGAGTAGTATTTTTCATAGACACTCCTTTCTGAACTATTCGTTGGTCTACTAGTCTCAGAACCAAGGTATTGTACCTTTCTACCCACGCCCAGTTTATCTAGAAAGTATTTCGACTCTTCAGCAACATTCTCAAGGAGGCCGATGAAATCATACTCTACAGCGCAGGGTGAACAAATCTTGTACATCTCTGTCCAATGATCACTGAAATAGACATCTGACATTTCAAACTTTCTTCGTCTTTGTGTATGGGTAAGGTACTGTATGAACTCTGACCATGTTGCATTCTCGCCGGTCAACAGCTCGGCCTGACTGGCGCTTGATCGCCAACGTTTGATCATTTCTCTCCCAAATCGATGGAAATGTCGATTTTTCCGGTAATTTTTTAGATTCTCCAGCTTATTTTTAAATACAGAGAGGATTCTCTCAAAAGGATGTCTCACAAAGAAGAATTTATTGTAATCTTTGAGGATCCGTTTCCTCTCTTCTTGTCCATACGTTGACAGAAATTTGAATTTCCCGTTTATATGAACTTCATCAGATGTTAGTCCTTGGACGGAATCTGTTTGATTATCAAGTACCATTAGAATCCTTTTCCAATTGCTGCATCCCACTTTCGGGATGAAACAATAAACGAGTTCATAATCTTCCACCACAAGCATATGCTTTATGGTGTATTCCGATACCGTGTTTGAGTCCATCTCGGCTAATTCGCACTCTTTTTTCAGCTTTGATCGTCGTTCAGATTGCTCACGTTCGATAATCATTTTCGGATCTTCTGTTTCGCTCAAGGAAACCTGTCTTCGATTCGTGTGATACTTGGGAAGTGAACCTGGCGAAGAAAGACATTGAGAAACAGTGCGTATAAAAAAGTTACACTTTGAAATATTCATGTAAAACGATATAATTATTTTATTTTGTAATATCCTGAAGTTTCTTCCATATTCATATATTGGTAAAGGTCTATTTCAGCGAAGACTATCAACACATCTTTGCACATGAGTGAGTACTACTTACTTTTAAAAGGTTCGTGAGAAATTATTTTCCAAAGCTTGGAAAAATTTATATGGGTAGAAGTAAGTATAAATCATGAAGAGCGCATGGACTTTATAGGTAAGAATATTGATTTGAATATCTTTTCTCTTCTTGTTTCTTTGGCCGAAAAACTCCCTCGAGTGACCCCCCCCCCCCTTCCCCCACTCCCCATGATTAGCCATCTCTATTCTTGTTTACGTGTAGCCGTGATTGAGTTTTCATCTGTTATTCCTTGTCATGCCAGGGAAAAATTGTGGAGAAACAATTATTAAATGAATTATGAAATATACCCCCCCTTGGGGCTTTAGATAACGCCAGACTTTAAAAAAAAAACATGCTGGAGATTGCTGAAAAAAGATTTGTTTTCATCGGTTTGTTTTGTCCTCAGATCCAACTGGCACAAACAGCTTAAAAGTTATGTGTGCATATCAGGGGCCGCAGAACAATTTTTAAAGTGGGGGGCTGACCATGCAAAAAATCACATTCATATGGTAATTTTTACGTTTTTGTACACGGTTTTGGAAAAAAATTGGGGCTTCTGCGGTCCCTGCATATATAGGCTCATTTGGGTATATATGTTCATTTGGGTAGAATTCTTTTTTTTTTAAATGCAATGTATCTGTTTTATTTCCACTTATCCTTTAATTCCCCTCAAAAAGATAAACGTACAACACGGTAAGTAAGTTTGTTTGTTTGTTTTGCCGTGACACAGCATGAAAATTATCATTTTCGCCCAAACCGATTTCTGCGAGCTTTATAAAAATGGACATTCAAAACAAAGGATCATGAAAATTATGTCAAGGGGCATCCAGCCTCTTGCCACCGGTACGCTAGTGCATATAGCTTGAAGCATTTTTCATTTTCAATTAATGAATGAATGACAGGTGAAAAAAAATGAAAAACAAACATCATAATCTTTGGAAATAGAAATAAACGAAATGAAATGAAAACGGGCCCTCATCTTCCTTTTATATAAGAATAATTTCTCCATGCAATTTTTCTCCCCAAACCATACCCATGTTCAGTGATTTTTCGCCAAAGAGAGGGCCCCCCCCCCCATGGGGGAACCATCTCTTTGGCAACCCATGAGTACACGCCCCCCGTATAAGTGACTACCCCAGTGCTCAAACGGATGAAGAATGATCAGACTTACCTCTTCCTTCTGTAATTGAAGCGACATAGAAACCCATCTCCCATGCCACGATCATCACCATGGCAACCATACACAAAGCACACCATCTCATCAGGTATCGCTTCATTGACAAAGAGTCAAAATCATCCAGACTAGTTCTGTTGTTATGAAGGAGAACGGACATACAGGGAGAAAAGGCGGAAAATGTGAGATGGGGAGACAGATACAGAAAAGGAGATGGAAGATGAGGACAGAAAGAAAGAAAGAAGGAAAAATAAATGCATGACATAGAAAATCAAAATAGAATAGTCGAATGTAATCCGATTGAATCCAAAACTGAAACCGTTTGGGATCATCATACATCATTTCATCAGTGGCTTACCGTGGGTCACGTGGGGAGCAGGAACAAAAACATTGAGATACTTAATTGAGCGCCCTTAGCGCGCTCACTAGCCAGGTACACTGACATACAAAGAGACATTTTCAGGATCGACCGTTTATAAGAATTTATGAAGAGGATATAATAATAATAATATGTCCATTTATATAGCGCAGTTACTATGTGCATATACTCAACTGCGCTTTGATGCTTGGTATCATATTATTTATTACCCCGGCTGTAGCTGAGCCGCCATATTAATAGGCGCTAAAGCGTTCAAGGAAAAATCCTACCGGGTACCCATTCACCTCACCTGGGTCGAGTGCAGCACAATGTGGATAAATTTCTTGCTGAAGGAAATTACGCCATGGCTGGGATTCGAACCCACGACCTTCTATTTCAAAGTCCGGACACTAATCCACTGGGCCACAACGCTCCACATATGGTTCTTATCAAATAATGCAAGCGCGAGGAGCGAGCAGAAAACTTTTGGTATTCATACCTGAATACAGGACAATCTAATAATTAGCTTTTGTAATCATTCCACGTCTCTCACTAAATAAGCAGTTATTGCCTTGTCAAGTACTCAGGTCTGAAATAAGTGTTCTGTTTAGATTACTAAATAATACAGCAGTCTTTGATTTAAGCGCTATATAAACGTTATCGTTGTGTTTTTTCTGTCCTTGCTGCTGCTGCTCTTCATGTTTTGGTTGTTGTCGAACATAAAGATTAAATGGCTCCACCAACCATGCCAACCATCACCCCAAAAATAGGGAAATAAATTACAAGTAGAAAGTGTTATTGACAGGGTGACGTTTTATCAGAACAAAGCGACTTGGTGCAATGTCATAAAGCTATTCGTAAGTTAAGGGTGACTTTAAGAATAAATGGTTGTCATTTCTTGTGGTAAATGATGTATTCACCATTAATGTTCGTTGGTGATTTAACACGTAAGAATTGTGCAGTCGTTCTTAACTTAGGAACAGCATTATGAGACCACCCCCGTTTGGTGTAAAAAACCCATCAAATTTCGTCGGCCTGAATTACCCCCCCCCCTTCTCTCTATCATATTCTCTTCACATTGAATGTATCACTTCTCATTAGGTCTCAGCTTCAAACTCATCTTTTCCCTACATATACTCACATCTTGTGGATTCTTCAAATGGGTAAAAGACAACCGAGTAATAATTTTCGGCATGATCAGATGATAGATATCACATGATGATGTTCCACGGCACTATGTTCGGGTGTGTCCATTATCAATCGCAATGAAAGTATACAACGGAACATGAACATCAAGTTAACGGTCATTTACAGCTCTCTTAAATGCAATCCAAGCATGGTTTTTCAATCTTCACGGTGAGGAGAAAATTAGGAGCAAAACTGTACATAGGTTTTGCATACCATCTGCTCAAAGGCATCGTTCACAAGCTTCACATAAAAGCCTTTTGACGAACGATTATGCTGGCATGACTCTTATAACAGTGAATGTATAATACCGGTAATGGTGGTCGAAATATTGATCACTTTCAGGAGACGAGGAGAGTTTTTTTTTATTGTCTTGATCGATTGATATATCTCACAAAGGTTCTTGGGGCCACGAAAAATAATAATTTAATGTTTGCGGACTATTATTATTAAGATATTTTTTAACGTGCATGCTTAAGTTATTCATTTATATTTGTGACATCATTATAGAGCTATAAGTTAAAAGGTGGACAGCACAGTATATGGAGTTTTAAATGGACCCCACACTCTAAAAAATGAAGTGATAATTCAGCTCTTAAAGAGCGTGTATAGTGACTGGACTTCGGAGTGCTGATTTGTCTGGTTCAAATTTGAACTAGACAAATCAGCACTCCGAAGTGCAGTCACTATACACGCTCTTTAAGAGCTGAATTATCACTTCATTTTTTAGAGTGCACTCATCATCATTTGATCAGGATACCATTAGCAAGTATTTTGTCATGTTTCCTCTTCCCTTCATAATGCCTTCAATTATTACTTTCATTTCAATAAGAAAGAGTTGAATATTGACTGAGCATGTTGTTTACATTAATTGCATTGACATTAAATCCCTTGCACCCTTTCCCGATTATCTACCTTCGATTACAAGGGCTTTCCACTCTTCTCCTAATATCTACTATTTTCCTCGATATTCTCGTATTATGACATAATTATTTACTTTCCTAATACTCAGCTCGAGGATGAAAATTATAACTACACAGAATGTTATTGAACAACACTCCAAAACATACACGAAATAAAAGGTATTTTTGATATATGACAGGATTTATGATAAATGGTAAATATTTCGAAAATAATGCACCTGATCCAAACTTGACCTCTCCCTATTTTTGCCTCATTGCGTCATGTGTGTACTGGTACACATGAAGGTCTGAGTGTGAACTTTGACTGAATTGCTTCCTCTCTTTCCGACTATTTCGACTAGAGCTGTTATTTTTAAAACAATTACATAAACACGATAACAATTTTTATTCGGTTGTATAACATTTGTCATAATATTATATTAATAATTCTTCGTGTTCTATAAAAATGTCTGAGACAAAATAGTTAAATTGGAGTAACATGACCCCTACAACATTTTCACATTTTAATGCCCATAAAAATGGTGACATGGGAAATTAAAAATCCGCTGCCATTCCCATTGCCACTCATTCTAAACACACACCTAAAACGGGTCAAAAAAATCATACTTACTTGGAATTCATCATGGGCTCTTCTCTGATCCTTTGCACCTCTCTGTCATTCATTCATTTTGAAAAATTAAAAATATGTGTAACACGCTTTCTATATCAAGTAAGAAGCCAGCGTTACTTTACACAAGTCAATCAACTGACATGACATTATATTTTCTGTTTCAACACAAGGACCTATAATGTATAGAGCCTGCATAAAGTGCCTGTAGATGCTTCTCTTATGCCAAATCTTTTATGAGTACATCCTAATTCATACTGTTTTAAGTGTTGACATTTTAAAGTCAGACCGTTTAAACAGATCAGTGTTTGCGTTGCTCACGACATATTCGGGAATCATGTTTGACTTTGCCTTCGACGATGCTATATATATTTAGTATTGAGATAATGAGCCCCTTTGGAATTCGATCATTGGTGATTTTGCTTTCCTACTGAAAGCGATGATGGGTGTGTTTAATCTTTCCTTCTCAGTTTTATCAATTTATGGCCGTGTGTGCATTACCCCTTCGGGAAACGTAAATATAGAAAATCTAAAAAGATACATTTTTCGGATTGGTACAAATCATAATCTAGCAGCAGCTATACAGTGCGTATACAAAAAACGGGACAGATTTGAAAAGTATATAAAATTTTGCTTTCAAATTATGATGTCTATATTTTGGTGTTAATAGATGCTCTGAAGACTTGTCTTTCAAATGCAATTCAAAATTTAGTTTCGTTCGTGCTTGAGCGAACACGGAATGTTTTTGTCTGGGGTTAAAAAGGGGTTACCGCCAAAATGGCATAAAATGTTAAATATGATGATCGGAGTTCTTGCTAATCAGTAGACTTCCTCTCAACCTTTTCATTATCTCTGCGATAATTTTCGAATTATGCGGTCAAAATTAATTTTCAAATCTATTTATTTGCTTGAATTGTTCTGTTGTATCTTGTTAATATGTTTTCTTTTAGCTTTGAATATTCCTTCTTTTAAGCAAAAACTTTTAATGTTTCAATCGAAGTATGGGAGAGCTATTTTTTTTAAATACTTTCATTGTTTGCTACAAAGGTTGCCTTTGAATAGTGGCATACAGATGGGCGGGGCTTGGGGGTGCTTCCCCACCCAAATAAAAACAAATCATGACCAAGAAAAAAAAGGGGGAAATGAAATAAAAGGAAAGATAGAGAGTTAAAAATGATATCATTTTCTGAATATTATGCCAAAATCTATCACCAAATTAGATATTTTGATGGAAAAGTGGAAATTTTTCTTGCTCGCTTCGCTCACTCACAACTTTTTTAAATACATTTTACCCGATCTGCCATATCTAGTTCCTTCAAAAATACGCTCAATGCACCATTGCCATTGAAAGACATGAATCATTTCCCGTTTGTCCTGTCAAGCATATAATTAAACTTGGTCAAGGGATCAATAACCCCTTGAAAATGCATTCATGTCTTTTAAAGGTACCATAACATAATTCGTTTCTATATTGAGGCGATGGCTGAATTTGGGGGTATTTCTATAATTTCAAGGCCTGTGTTCTTTTTTCCCAGTGAGTAATTATTCTCTGAAAGCATATCTCATTGTACTGATGAATGTAGAATATTGATTTTCTTGAATATTGATGGGGCAGATGTTGCGGCGACCTTAGAACAGATGGTCGCCCGAAAGCATTCCATTTTGCACATTTTATGGCAATTAAGGCTGTCATAAGGAAGAAAACACCCGTCGCCTTTATGTTTTCCCTACACTGATCAGAATTGCTTTGTGTTTTCATATCAGTAGGATATCTTTTAGCATTGAATATTCCTTCATAAGTAAGAAAAAAAAAAAACTTTATTGACATCCCAAGCTAGGAGATTTGAATTGTTAATGGAGAGAGCTTGTAAATTATCAAAAATTAATTGTATTATGTGTAACAAAGACTATGATGCCTTTGAAAGACATGAATCCTTTTGTCAAGTGGACATTCATTACCTGAACATGTTAAATTGTGTGCTTTACAGGACAATATT
The DNA here is from genome assembly GCF_018143015.1 of Lytechinus variegatus. Classification (NCBI taxonomy): domain Eukaryota; kingdom Metazoa; phylum Echinodermata; class Echinoidea; order Temnopleuroida; family Toxopneustidae; genus Lytechinus; species Lytechinus variegatus. The sequence continues at coordinate 87,792,464 of NC_054740.1, read as the reverse complement.
AATTAACAAGAAAGGATTCATGTTTTCAAAAGCACCATTATTTTTGTAGCACAAAATGAAATATTAATAAATTATAAGCTCTCCCATTAACAAAGTAAATCCCCTTACCTGGATTAACAATTTTATAAAGGAATGTTCAGTATTAAAAGATATCATATCCAAAAAATAATAATTATTATTCAAGTAAATCAATAGTCTTGTAAATTAATTTTGACAGAAAATAATTAAAAAATTATGACAAATATAATGAAAAGGTTAAGGGGCGTCTGCTGATTATCAAGAAGTCTGATGATTGATATTTTCTCATTTTCTGCCATTTTGGCGCAAGACTTTTTTGAAGTCCTGACAAAATGTTCCGTGTTCGCTCAAGCATGAACGAAACTTATTTTAATCATGGAATTTGAAAGATAAGACTTATCTATCAATATCAAAATAGAAACATTATGATTTCAAACAAAATTTTGATAGACTTTTGAAAACTGTCTAGTTTTTATTGATACACACTTTATGTTTACATAAACAGGATCACAAACATTGCCCAGAATGTTCCATTTTCAGGACAAAATACATAAAATTTCAACAACAAAAAATAGCTCGTGCTTCGCGCTCGCACTATTTATAAATAGGGCTTATTAGATTATTATATATGTTTGATGTTTAAGAATATGGCCAAGAAGTGACTTTTATAGAACTAAACCTTCAAAGAAACAAACAAAATCAACTTTGAGTGGCCGATCAGGGAAAATGTGGCTGAACCCCCCCCCCCCCTTGACGAAAGCTGGATCCGCCCCTGTAAATGTGTGTATCATATGCTTTCCTTGTAACAAAACATTGCAGCAATGAATTTCTTATGCAATAAAGAAACCATTTTTTTTTCATTCTTGGACAAAGTTGAGTAAGTACAGTTTTATAAAATAAAATAGAAAATAATAAGTGGGATATGATATCAGCTTTCCCATCGCATATTCACGAAGACACGTACAGAATTGTTTCACAGAAATAATGCAAAGCTTTATGTCATGACTTTGTTATTTCTTGTCCGATTATGCTGAAATTTTCAGTATTTTGCTGATTTTACTTTATCTGTTTAAATCATATTATTTTCAAAATGGGGTACCCTTTGAGGTAAATTAACAAATAAGGCATGCGTCAATTTAATGAAAAAGATATACTTGCCAACAATGACGATTGAAAAGGCGGTAGACTCGAGGGGGCGGTGCGACGGTATGGCAGGGAAATGGCAAATGCCGGGCTAGGCCGTCCGATTTATTTTCCTACATTTCCCCCTGGCAAGTGTATGTGTGCATGGCCATAGGCGCCGGAAGCGGGGGGGGGGGGCAGGGGGGGCACTTGCCCCCCCAAATAAAATTTTTGGGGGGGCAAAACGAGATTTTGCCCCCCCCCCAAAGTGCCCCTAAAGTAGAAAAATTATAAATTATTTAAGGACAAAAGTAAACGATGGAAGTACTTTTCTGCCTAAAAAGTGTCATTTCCATTGTCAGAAATGAAAAAATTTCGCCCCTGACGGGGCAATTACATATCATAATCATAGTAAGCCTCGCGTCTTTTGACGAACATGTCCCTCTGTGAAACATACCTTTGATAAGCCCCTTTACCATCTTATTACAGTGTTATAACGTTTAACCTTTTAATGAATACATTTCAGACTAAAACTGAATGGCAAATTGAAAGTGTACCACATCCGCTTTTGGAATGTAATTGTTTTCTTCTAAATAATGTTACATAATGTACGTTATGAACTGCGGTAGTTTGTCAATCAGTTCATGATTATTTACAAATGAAATTTCCTGGAATTTGATATTCATCATTTTCTGGTTATGGTCACATTTTCCCCAGAAAATATGTAAAGAAAAAAGAAGATTTTGAAGTCATCCAAAAGTGCTTCCGAGCCATACAAAACATGCAAAAGGAAACACATAAATCGAGTAATGTATTAAACTTTAATGATTTTCAGAAAAGTTTTAAATTGTTAGATTTCTTTTTCCTCGATCCAGTTACAAAATATGAAACGTATTGCCCACGCATGAATAATCAGGGAGTATCTCCAATGCTGATGGCAGAAATGATTTATAAGAATGGGTATTTAAGTGCTTATCGACGTCTGCCACGTCAGAACAGTATAACATTTTAAATTTGAAAATACATTCATTAGAATTTCTTTTGTTTCTGTTTAATACACTCCTTGTTCTGACAGGAATTTCTTGAAACTTATGATTGTGCTCTCTCGCGTCGTCGGTGTGTATGTAAATGTACATAAATAAATGTTTCTGAAAGGATATTGCATGAAAATTTTAATTTCTGGTATTTTGAGTCAATATAAGCGTGATACGTAATTTAAAGGGATGGTCCGGACTGAAAATATTTATATCTTAATACATAGAGTAGAATTCACTGAGCAAAATGCTGAAAATCTCATCAAATCGGATAACAAATAACAAAGTTGGTGAATTTCAAAGTTTAGCAATATTTTGTGAAAACAGTCGTCATGAATATTCATTAGCTGGGCTGATGATGTCACATTTCCACTTGTTCTTTTGTATTTTATAATATGTAATTAGGTTTATTCAATTTTTTTCCTCCAAGAACTAGAAAAATTGGATTGACAACTGATTTAGTGCATTATTGCTGCAACTTTTTCATTATAAGGGGGACATATTCACACAAGTATGAAATAATGAAAAAATTATGATTTTACGTAATAACATAAGAAAACGGGAAGTGGAGATGTGACATCATCAGCCCACCTAATGAATAATCATGACGACTGTTTTTACAAAATATTGCTAAACTTTAAACTTCAATAACTTTATTATTTGTTGTCCAATTTTGATGAAATTTTCGGCATTTTGCTCAGTGGATTATACTCTATGTATTAAGATATTAATATTTTCAGCCCGGAACATCCCTTTAATTGATCAGACATGAAAACCACATACCGGTTCGACCGTTTTGCGCATAGATTTCATATAGGTTCTCATAAATTATGAGTATAGTTTTCGTATTGAATTCTATGTTCAATTCGCAAGAAATTTATTTTTGAATGCTCTTAAAAACGCAACTTTTATACTCAATTTTTACACAAAGTCCTTAGCGTGGGGGCGCCACACCCTCTCCAGCTCGATCGCTTCGGTCACTCACGCTGTCAAAAATATTGTGCCCCTTCGGGATTTTGCCCCCCCAAACTGAAAGTGTTCCGGCGCGCCTGTGCATGGCCACTATCCATCTCATGAATATGTATTTACCTACCAATGAACTTTTGTGCACTCCAGCAAACACATCAGCTGGCACTACTTAAGGAGTCACAGAACCTAGGGTAGGCTCTGAGCTTCTTCTTTTTTTTTCTTTTTTAATTCATAATCACCTTGAAATTCAATTTCATTTGAGTGATTTCAACTTATTTTGAGCACGAGCCAAATACATAGAAGCGACATATATTGAAATCATGTAACGATCAAAGGACTTAATATCCAATAGGTGATATATGACAAATAAGGCAAAAACAGCCAAAGAGAAATCATAGGCTTAATCCGCCAAAGGAAATAATACATTAAAGAAAGGAAATATCACAATGATTTGTAGGCTTTACATGTATTCCATTTTATTTTAAATATATTTATGTGGCAGTGATAGATACATGTCTGTCATGATTCAAGAAAACCTGCTTGTATTTTGTTCAGTCTCGCCACTATGTTTATCGAACAGGGATACATTTTTCATATTATTTCTTTCCTAAATTAGGATTCAAACTCATAACCTTGCCATTGTAAGCGCATGGATTATCCCATTGTATTGCATTAACTACAGTATATTATACAATTTCAACTGAACATTGAGTTCGATTTTGACTAAATCATTGAAAGAAACGATTTCTTTGTAACAATTTAATGTAGACAGATAAGATGAAACATTTCTCTGTATTCAGACATGATATATAAGCAAATGTGACAATCCATCCCAAAACCAACAAGGTTCTCTGAAGATAGCCAAAATAGTAATTTGGCGTTAATAAGCAAAAATAAGAAAATAAATATGTCTGAAACAGTAATTCGTCTTCTTTATACTGTCAACAATTTCAAAACTAAAATAATTTTCTTTTTAATCATTTTGCAGGGGCTGGTCACATATATTCTTTCATTGCAGGTCTGAATTTCAAACAAACCTTTAAAAGTCCACACAAATGTGAACAAAGTAGTTCTGTATTTTGTGATTAACTCAAAAACATATAATTATTTTCTTCAGAAGAGAACTGTGGGGGGCAGTTTAACCCTATACAGCCCGGGCTATTTTGAAATTGAGGGGGGGGGCCTATTAGGCCCTCCCCCCTCAGATCTCGGCCGTTTATCGACCGATTGCGACCAAATTTGGTGTGTGGGTGTCTCATTATGTATTTAACAAGAATGCGTTGTCAAATTTGTGATATTTATCATCATTTTTCATTTATCTAATTAATTATGCAAATATTCAAATTTTTTCAAAGAATTTTAATTTTTTTTTAGTTTTCCCCCCATTTTTTGAGAAAATGTAATGGAATCAAGCATGTTAGTAGCCAGTCATGTAATCTAAAAGACAGCTCACTCAACTGTATTGAAATTGTATAATTATTAGATTACAATAGTAATTAATTGTGCACATATGCTAATTTTTCTTGAAATTCTTAATTTCACATATTGATTACCACATCTGGGCATATATTTTTTGTTTCTAGTTGTGTACAGAAGAAATGTGATATTTACTTTATATTTTGACATTATATCATCAAAAAGTGAAAATACTTATGCAAATTAGAGATAAATGAATATTCATTAGCAGCCAGAAAGTTGAATGTTTCAAAGTAATTTATTAGATGTGACTTATGATTCAGCAAACTCAAGAGCAATCATGAATGGCATGTATATCTGGTTTTTGTAACTCTACTGATAACAAATCATAAATGTATGCAAATCATTTGCATAATTGTTTACAGGTCACATAGTATTTCATAAAGTGTCATCACAATCCACTATAAAAATGTGAAATTATTTTTCAACTGACACCTTTTAGGCTATTTTGTTGGATAATATTCTTGTTTCCTTCCGTGTTTCCAAATTCTTATGTATTTCTTTGTTTTTAATTTATTATGTATTTCTTTGTTTTGAAATCTCTATTTTTATTGTTTTTTAAATCTAGAATAGTTGGTGATAGCCAAAAAGAAAGTTATGTGAGGAAAAAAAGAAAAAAAACATTCATCTGACAACACTTTTTGTAAAACCCATACATCGTACACACAAAAGTTGATGGAAATTGCCATTTTCGGTGACATTGGTCACGAATATGTGCTATATCTCCGCAAGTGTACCCCCGATTCTTGCAAACAGGGTCTCAAAATGTGCGGGAGATGTAAAAGAAAAAAGTCATGAAATTTCAGCGTATTATTTTTTTGCATTTAGAAATTATCGCGAAAAATGTCGAGGGGGGGCCTTTTAGGCCACCCGGGCTATATAGGGTTAAGGCAGTTTGCCTCCTTGTTATGTATTATCTGATATCTTTAGACTGATATGTAAAAACATAATTCATCAATAAAAGGAAAGTGATAAAATCAAGCTGTACTTCACAAAGAATTACTTAAAATGGATTGAGCTCCTTTTGGAATGACACTGCTTAGAAGGTGGATATTGTGTTTTTAAAAAAGAGAGAAATTATTTCAAACAGTCGATAGAAGGCACTCCAGCGCAATCAAGCAATTAATCATACAATCAAAATAATGAAGCAATAGAATGAAGATTTATGGTTTATTATTTAGAGATCAGTATATTATTATTTTTTCTGCTATTTTTACAACAACCTATTATCTTCATAATGAACTTCCCCTTAAAGTCTCGGGCATCTTTTGAGATCAAAATTGAGAAGCCTGGGTGCTTGTTAGGTAATTATGCAACATTTTGTAAGTGCAGGTCATACCTAAAATTGATCCAAAATGTAATTGTGTACACAAATATACATGTAGCATCATTAACAACTTGCTCTCAAGAGATTATTGACTAATAAAATATCAAGATTTGTTTTAGAGATCTGATTTCAAAAAAATATTTTTCTCTCCTAACTGCCATCGTTGTATTTCAAAAACATGATTAAAAACAATTAAAAACAATATTGATGTAATATATATATATATATATATATATATATATATATATATATATATATATATATATATATACATACATATATATATACATATATACATATTATATATATATATATATATATATATATCACCTTAAAAAATGGAGTGCCTCTAGCAGTCTCGCCTGAATTACACAATTCAACATAGCAGCAGTGCTGACTTTCAAAATGACAATAGAATGTTATTATTCATAAAAACACCATTTATAAAATAAAATGCTATGTTCATTGACCCGAAATGACATTTGACCTTGATTATGAGACCGAAGACTTGTGCAAGACGATCAGTGATACTTGATTACCCTTAATATTACCCTTAACTAGATCCAAACTTTCAAAGTTATGATTATGAGTTACAAAAACCCCCAACATGGCCAAGGTTCATTGACCTTGGTCATGTGACCTGGAACTCAAGCAGGATGTTTAGTAAAACTTGATTACCCTTATGTCCAAGTTTTATGAACTAGGTCCATTTAAAAAATTTAACCTTCGGTTAAGATTTTGATGTTGATTTCCCCAACATGGTCTAAGTTCATTGAAACTAAATTACCTTTGACCATGGTCATGTGACTTGAAACATGGGCAGGATTTTCAGTATACTTTCATGAACTTCATGAACTAGGCACATATATTTTATAAGTTATGATGACATTTCCAAAATTTAACTTTAGGTTAAGATTTGATGTTGATGCCACCCGCACCGCCGTTGGAAAAGCGACGTCTATAGTCTTGCTCTGCTATGCAGGCAAGACAATAAAAATTACACAAAATATGAATGTGAAACGCAGTGTGCAAGGTGAATTTAGTAACTGAACTGACTCCACTGGGGCATGTCATTAAAGGTCAAGTCCACCCCCAAAAATGTTGATTTGAATAAATAGAAAAAATCAAACTAGCATAAAGTTGAAAATTTCATCAAAATTGGATGTAAAATAAGAAAGTTATATTTTTTAAATTTTGCAATTTTTTACAAAACAGTGATATGCACAATTCCGTGACATGCAAATAAGACAGTCGATGATTTCCTCCACTGACTATTATTTTTGTTTTTTATTGTTTGAATAATACAAAATTTCTTTTTTTTAACAGATTTGACAATATGGACCAACTTGACTGAACCATATAGTATTAAATAATGTTAATTCTCATGTTCAGGGTGGTATCAATCGTTTTTTCACTTGACAATGGAAAGAAAATTTGAACATTTCATATTTTATAAAATAACAAAAAAAATAGTGAGTGGATAACGTCATAAGTATCCTCATTTGCATACCCAACACGATGCGCATGTAACAGTTTTGTGATAATTAAGCAAAACTTTAAAATGTCATAACTTTCTTATTTTACATCCGATTTTGATGAAATTTTCAGTTTTATGCTTTTTATTCAAATCAACTTTTTAAGGTGGACTTGTCCATACACAAGTGAAACACCTCTAGCAATGTCACCTGCATTACGCAATCCAGTATAGAAACAGTGATGTCTTTCAAAACAATTGTTTTCTTCTCGAGAGAAAAAAAAAACACATCTGATAAAAAATCTTAGGTTCCTTGACAAAGAAACTTATACAGTATTTCATTTAATATCATTTGTGATATCCAATTACATTCTCATAAAGTTTCATTTAATATGCTTAAATAAAAAAAAAATAATGAAAGAAATATCCATTATCATCTATATAGAGTGTTCTAGCAATGCATTAAAAACGTGTATTTGGTCTGCATCAATTTCCCGTGCAGTATGAGAGCATATCCGTAAAAAGGACCGAAATCTGACGAATATCCCATAGGCTCCTGTACACAATTTGCTACCGTATTGAATATGAGAGCATTCAATGCGCATGCACGAATGCGTAAACATACAAGGCGTACAACAATGAAAGCAATTCAATGCGCAGCATAGAGCACAATTACGCTTGATGACGTCATAATGAGCTACATGCCAGTCGCATGTCGACGACCAAAATTGATCCTATGAAATGATGATGGCACAATGTGATAAATGATCTATGACTTGTTCAATAAAATTGCTCCCTCTTTTTTAGGGGGGGAGGGATAGATGATAATAATTATATTGGATGGCTTTATTTCATGAAATACCAATAATATTCCTCTTGTTAGGGCCAATATTCCACTCATCTGCGATTTGTTGAATATTTTCCTGAACTCTAGGAATATTCCTGTATTCCATTCTGAGCCATCCAATAAAATATAATTCTTATCCAGGTTAATTGATCTGAAATGACCTTTGCTCTTGAAGTTATACTCATCTAATTTCTGATACCTGTTGACAATTACATCCATCGATGCTATGCAAAATACTTAAGTATAATTTCAAATTGTTGACCCCAAATGAATCTTGACCTTTGCCTAGTAACCATTCATCCATTTGCTGATACTTTATAACCATTATATGAAATACCAATGGAATAGGGCCTTATACTTTCAAAATTATCTTGAAAATTCAAAACCTTAACCATTTTTTTTCATAGCACAACATACTTCTTGAAGTTCATTGACCCTAATGACCTTTGACCTTGGCAATGTGGCCTGCAACTTTTGCCAGATAATCAGTGATAGTTGATTACCCTTAAATCAAAATTTCACGAAATACATCATTAGTCTTTCAAAGTTATGACATTTCATAAACACCTTGGCTACGAATTCACTGTTGTTACCCATATTATCAAAGTTCTTTGACCTTCATGTGACCTGAAACTAGTGCAAGATGATCAATGATAGCTAATTACCCTTGATATGCCCCCAAGTTTCATGAAATAGGCTCATACACTTTCTATGTTATGAAGACATTTTAAAAACTTAAACTTGGTTAAGATTTCTGTGTAGATACCCACAAATAGGTGAACCTAGATGATCTTTGACCTTGATCATGTAACCTGAAATGCATGCAAGATGATGAGTGATACTTGATTAGCCATATGTCATAGTGTAATGAATTAGGTATACGTATTGAATTATGACAGTGAAAAAACCTAACCTTGGCTAAGATGTCAAAGTTGATGAAGCCGCCGCACGATTGGAAAAGAGATGCTCGTAGTCTAGCGAGACAAAAATTACTGATTTCCACTAATTGTTGTAAACTATTGAAATTCTTGTATCTGATTGGCTCAGAATTTATCAGATTAAATCACCAATGAGATAATGTACTTCCTGAAATACTCTCCATCATGTTCTGAGAGACACTATATTTTTCACTACTCTTTGAAAAAAAAAATTCATTCCCACATGCACAATGCCTAGTATGTTTTGTATTTGTACAGGCATCTCGATAAAAAAGAGAGAAAACATACTGGCAAGAATTCTCACCAGAGGTTTCAAATGTACCAATGGTACAAAACCATGGATTATGCAGATTTCTTGTATTATCGCGATTCATTCAAGCATGAATTTCGCACCCGTTGCCAAAAGCACACATTTTTAACTGGACTTTTCAGAATAAACACGATGAAATAAGCTTAATTTTATTCACAAAATCTGCATAGCCCATGGTTTTGTAACAAGACCCCTTTGGAGAAAACAAGCCACTATTTGTATCATGGGATATCAGACCACTTCGAAATATTTAACGAGGATTATGAATATAACAAAAACCTAATATATGAGATTGGTTGAGTGACATATCATTCATCAATGGTCATTAAGCACTGGATGACATCAAATAAACACAATTATGTCAAAAAACACAATGTATTTTGTTTTCACAGTTTACAAAGATACGTGCAATCTTCCTAATGAATGAACTAGGAAAGCTCTCAAGGTTCCTCTCTATGATTCCAACAGTATAAACGCATTCCTTCTTTGCTGAAAAATGCAACTTCCCGTTATTTTTGGTCAGGCCAAGTTGTATGACCTCAGTCTGTACCCATAGGTTCTTCACAGTCTCGTGACTTTGAGTTAACAATTTCCCTGCGGATTTCTGATGTTATTGATGGATGGGTGTGAGCCCGAAGCAACTCCATAAGGGCCTCCTTCTGTTCTGACGAGATATCTTCCTTATATCTTTGAACAAATGCTAGAAAAGCCTGGTGCCACAAGACTGGTAGCTGGCGCTTGTCATGAACAAACCTGCATAGAATAACAAGACAGATCCACACTACAGAGTTAATAAATGGCATCAATACATATTCATTTAGCTCTGTACATTTTAGTCACCAAATGTTCACAATCACCGCAAAAGGCATGGGAGTGCTTAGGTTTCCAGAAAATTTGTCAGTGAATATTAATGCTTAAATTTTTTAACAAGAATAAAATGCAGCATTTTCTACAACAAATTTCAGAACAAATAACTACAGAATCATTTCTAAACAGTCAACTTTGATAATTAAATTCATATGGTTTGTATTCAAGATAAATAGAACTCCTTTCAAGTAATAATGACTACATGTCTATGTTAATGGGAATGAAGAATAATGATCATATGACAGAATTACAATTATTTTCTCTTTTTTGCAGTGGTGAAACTGTTACACCAAATACACATCTTGATGAAATTTGGTTTCACTATTTAAAGGACAAGTCCACCCCAACAAAAACTTGATTTGAATAAAAAGAGAAAAATTCAACAAGCATAACACTGAAAATTTCATCAAAATCGGATGTAAAATAAGAAAGTTATGACATTTTAAAGTTTCGCTTCTTTTCACAAAACAGTTATATGCACATCTCAGTCGGTATGCAAATGAGGGAACTGATGACATCACTCACTCACTATTTCTTTTGTATTTTATTATAAGAAATATGATATATTTTGATTTTCTCGTCATTGTCATGTGAAATGAAGTTTCATCTCTCCCTGAACACGTGGAATTCCATTATTTTAAGATTTTGTGCTTCAGGCAAGGAGGTCCTAATCATCAAATTCGTAAAAATTGAAATATTGTATAATTCAAACAATAAAAAACAAAAGAAATAGTGAGTGAGTGACATCATCGACTCTCTCATTTGGATGTAACTGGCTCGTTCATATAACTATTTTGTTAAAAAAAGCGAAATTTTGAAATTTCATAACTTTCTTATTTTACATCCGATTTTGATGAAATTTTCAGCATTGCGCTTGTCTGATTTTTCTCTATTGATTCAAATCAACATTTTTCTGAGGTGGACTTGACCTTTAAAAAAAGAAGGTTCCATGTAAATTGAAAAAAAATATATATATATCTATCAGGCTTTTTTTATACTGACCTAAGAAAGTGATATACCACAGCATCAATGACCCTGAAAGGAAGTGCATACTTCTTATCAATGAGAATCCTGAGGAAGATACTATTCACTCCGCTGTAATCCATCTCAGCAAGTTTCAGCATGGCGGCAGAGGAGTGAAGAACAGGGATGGTTGATTTGGCAATAACACTACCAACAATGACTGCCTCACGTAAAGTGCAAGTTCCAGACTGAGAGAGGAACAAAACATAACAAAACAATCAATGCAGCAATGCAAAAGCAATGAAAAGCAGTTCAGATGAGGACGAAGCTCGCATGTGACATCCTTGCCTCAAATACACGGAGAAAAAGATAATTCATAATTTCATATAATTAATGGAGCAATGACAATTACAATTTTTACAATGACAAAATTCAGAGCAAATTGCACCAAACCCTTATTGTTATCAATATCAGCCCTGATGCAATACATTGACAACACGCAAATTAGTCGCCACATCACTTCCTGACTTTTCATCTAAATGAAAATTAATATAAAATTTTACTCCTAATAAGTGAGGAAATTTTTCGGACAAATACACTTACCAGTTTGTTGATCACACAGTTGACGTGCATGTCAATTTTTGTCATAATCACCCCCCCCCTCCCCCCCCCCTGCTGTCAGAATAACGTAACAGATCAACCCTTGTTAGCATGATTAGTTTTTCAAAAAAAAAAAAAAAAAAAAACAGGCTATTCAGAATATACTCACCTCACAAAGGGGAAGGAGGATTCCTTTGAAGAAAGCAGCTGGTTTGAATAGAGCCTTCTTTAATGACTGAAAAAATTGAGTGAGTGAAAAAAATTGTTAATAGCTAAGAGGGTTAAGGGAATAAAGTTAGACTCCAACAGTCACATTGAACAACAATTTTGAAAGAAAGTCTTTAAAATTAAGGTTATCTGTTATCATACCATCATGCAGTAGTCTAGCAGAAAATGTCCATACCTGGAAAAATTGTTAAGTAAAAGGTTTTACATTTGCAAATAGGGAAAAATAGTGTCATAAATGAATTCCTCTTCATAGAAAACTTAACAAGAGTTGTATTATTCAAGTTCTCAAGTCGTTTTGGACAATATAGTGACAGAGAAATCTATACATTGCACATATGATTAGCACATTATGCTAAATATGACGATTACAGTCATTAAACAGGAAAATAGTGTTGTCAATGAATTCCTTGTTATAAAATACTTAGATGGGTAGTATCATCAATGTTAAGGGTTTTCTGGATCGACATTCACATATAGTTTTGATATTACATACATGCTACTTAGCTCATTATGCTAATTACCCTAATTATGATGACTGCATTACTTAAAAAATAAAAACTTCAGTCGTGACTGGATTCCTTGTCAGAGGAACCCTTAGAAAAATTGTTTTATTTACGTTTTCAGTATATATGTATCTGCTTTGAGATTGTTATTATATAACATATTGAATACATGCTAATAATAGGCTAATTAAGCTGAATTTACTTCAAGACCAATCTAAAACAGAAGTCAACAAAAAAAATCTTGTACTTAACAGCTTTTCCGAGTTTTGTACATGGCCTATGAGACTGTCTACGGGACTACAGTAGGTATAGATCTACACATAGTATATTCCGATTTCCTACATAGTTCGCATGAAGCAAACATTGGAAGTATTGGAAAGTAAAGGAAAAACCTAATTACACTGAAAATCAGCAACTCATATAAGCATGTGTATTATATTTTTTTTTTTGGGGGGGGGGGGAATACCTGTATACAGGACAGAATCCCATGCTTATACTCATTTTCTAATTTCTACTAGTATAATTTCGCATACATTTTTCATTCATACATGCAAACACTTGGGCGTTCTAAAAAAATTGTTTTAATAAGTTGTTCAAATTTCAAATTTTAGGATCGTTAGAACTGGATTTTTTGTTGAAACCATACACACCCATAACAGCAAACAGCAAACTTTTAGACAATAATCTGTTCATATAGATATCGCTTGCTTATGATATCTTATCACTTCTATCTAATATTCTGTTTGAAATGGACACATGACCATAAATTGATTTGGATAAAAATTTAAGGAGATTTACAACTTTAATAATTAAAAATATTATCAATTACCATATATAGGTGAAAATTCAATCTCTTGTATTCTGCAATATCATCCTGTATTCTTGGCAGTAGAATCAGATTGTAGAACCTGGGAGAGAATATGTTAAGCTATTTGATTATCATGAAAATATGATAGCAATTAGTATAACATTGATTTATACTCAAGTATACAAATAAAATTAGAATTACATTAAACTTATAAAACGACTTTAATTGATCACTAAAATTATTTCAATATCCAATCAATTGATATTAGGATTAATTAACTGACTCTAAATATGTAATTTGTTGAATTGTGTATCACTTATCTTTAACAAAGATAAATGAAATACTATGAATGCTTCCAAGCCACTAGGCCATATCTGTCATTAATTATTTTAGGGGTCAGTAGGTCTTTCTTTGAATGAATTCTCACTTTTAAAAAGGAAAACAAGTACAAAAATACCGGAAAACAAGCTATTTCAAATGACTGATGATTATTCATCTTTTATATAATGTTTATCTGTAATTTATGTTTAATAGCATAAGTCCTGTACTGAAAAAAAAGGGTTCATTGTACTTCACTTTGTTTACATATTGAATACAGGTGATATAAAAAAAATGTTCATTGTCTAAAGGTGTTCATTTTCATTTGATTTTAGGAATGAAACTTACCTTTGAGCCATCTTAGCATTCAGATTACTGGAAAAGATTCTTGTTGCTTGATACATAGAAGCAGCTGTCCATTTGTCAGGCTCTGTGATATACAATATCTAGAGAGGTAAAACACATGAAGACACATATAATGATAGTGGCAGTAAATGATAATAAAAATAAGATGATGATGAAGAGGAGGATCAACATCAATGATGAGGGTGACAATGGTGGCACTTGTGATGATAATGAATGATGATAAGAATGTGGAGAAGAAATGGGAGAAGCAACTCTGATACCATAGATGATAATAATATTCAACATTTATATAGCACTTAATGCATACTATTAGCCACGCTTTAGCACGGCTACCCTGATCGGCACTCGAGCATTCAAGGAATTCTGTCCTGCCGGGTACTAATTTACTACACCTGGGTGGAGAGTGGCACATGTCGATAACAAACAACTGTGAAAAATAGAAATAATTTTCTCACCTGTTCCCATGATTTTAGTGCTGGGAGAATCTTAATTGCCTTGGGTAGTTTACCACTACGATACCGAGAGAGAATCTGGCCTACACCTTTGTAAACCTGCACAACACGATCATCCAGCTCAGGAAGAGCCATTCCAGATTCTGTATTAAAGGAGGGGAAATGGGTAAAGGTGGATCGATTTAAGATCATTTTAAATCATTTCAATTATGATTATATCAGTGCTTCAGCTAATATCATCACTATTAATGCTTTTATTCATGCTGTCATTATCAAAGATTCAACGTAACACGTTTATCCAACCAAAATCATCATTATTGCTGTTACCATTACGAAAGAATTCTTCCAATTATTGTTATCACCTGTCATCTGTGATGCTACCTCTGTCTTCTTCTCTGTTAGTTTCTCCATGATGATGTCAGCTAGAGTCCGTCTCATTGGTGCATCCTTTGCCATGAACTGTTCAAGCGCCCTCTCATCTTCTTCATCTACATCCTACATTACAGACAAGAGAATTGTACAAACATTATTCAGAAAGAATATCTCCCTTTTCTTTTTTCCCTCACCATTCTGAAAATTTTCACAAAAAAAACTTTGGACTGGACACATAAATGTGTGTAAAGTAAACAGGTGCCCAGCCAAGTGGCATCATTTCTTTATTCAATAAGAAAATGACTGGCCAAGGTTTTTTCCCCCAGAAAATCATATATTTCTTTCAACCTTTTATGAGATTTCTGGCACACTTACTCAAGAATACAAAGAATATTGTCCATTAAATTTTGTGTGAAGTTAAAAGAAAATCATGTTCAATCTTCAGTTAAATAATTAGGTGGACAAACATGGCCCCACTCCATGTCTGACTTTTATGCTCCCTCAAACCAACTTAAAAAAACTGATTTCCTTTCAATTGAATAATAATGAAATAATTGCATTGGTTTTCAAACATTATTTCTGAATACAAAAGGACCATATAATCTTGCCACTTTGAGAAAATGTTAAACAGGAATGCATGGTTATAACACCAGAAATCCTGATAATTACGATGAAGAATGCAAAAATACAGCATTTCTTCTTTTAGATTCAAAGTACCTTAGTTTAATTTGGAATTTTCTTCCTCATCATATAAAACAGATTTCCTACAACTTAATAACCGTATTGTAATTCATCTCATTATATTTATCAGTTCAAGCCTTAACGTTTCCCAATTTGATGCATTTATGTATTAAATAATCAAACTTACATGTAGCTTGTACATGATATGGGAATGACTCAACAGAACATACAAGTACACTTTATTCTTTTGCAGTTTCCCATTTCATGTTCATCAATAAGAATGTTATGTCATCTGTCAAGTGTAACCTTTTTATCTTATCTTGTATCTTTCTTTTTTGTATGTTTGGTTATTTTTGGTTTTTATGTTTGCTGTATTTTAATAGACCTGAATAAATCAATAAATGACATGAAAATGAACATTTCTGCAGGAATTAGGTAGTATAAGACTTACAATCTCATCGAAGAACTGACCCTCATGTTGGGCCAACTCTTGTTCTTCTTCCTCCTCATCATCTGAACCACCAGTCCTTGTAGGGCCAAGACTTGTAGCAGGCTTCTTAGACGGACCAAGTCTAAAAAAAAAATATGCACTGATACACTTTACAGACTGTGACCAGTTATTACCTATCATAATACAGACTAAAAAGAATGTAATTTATAGACTGTAGGTCTAAACCAAACACTCGTTTTTCAAACCATAGTATGCATTGGTATACATGTCATGGTGTCAGTAATGTACAAATAATGATGATTAAAAAAGGCATATAGAAATAAATTAAAATGAAATAGAATGAAGGGAAATCCGTTGGCGCAAATGGCATGTGATATAATAATAACCAGCATTTAGTACATGTATGTATGCTATATCACAGAGTTTAGAAACATAGGACAACGTACAGAGATGAAAAACAAGAATACATATAGATGTGTTTACAAAAATGTAAGGAAGTAACTAATTAATTGGAGAATAAGTTTGGATAAAGGATTTTGTGGATGATAAGGAATGGATTTGATAAGAACACTTCCTTACCTTGTCATGCCATGTTCAATTTCAAGTTCATCCTGTTGAATCCTTGCTTGCTCCAAGATCTTTCTTGAAAGTTTGTCATCAACAAACTGAGGGAAGAAAACAAATATAACAAAGATAAAGTCAAGCTCTTAGCTGAAGTGAAGTTACGGTTGATCATAAACCTCCAATTGATGATCAAATTTAAAGATGCAAGCCTACATTTTTCCCACATACGACTATCAGAATATGACCCTCACTTACTGAGGACTCCAAATGATCGATGACCCCCCCCAAAAAAATGCCAGAATATGTGCCATATATCTAAAGCACGAGGCGGCTTAGCTCAGATTTAAGAAGCGGGGTCGCCGAAAACTGCACCAAAAACGAAGAACTACATGTATTTGGTTCTGTTCAGAGTGCAAAAGCTTTCTCGCAAATTTAGTATCGTATCTTCAAATTTCCAATCAAAAAAGAAAATTTCGGCGGCACTGGAAAAATTTTAATTTGCACAGAAATCAAGTTGACGACATGCGTGCGGCAGACCTTAGTTCGACATGTGCTCCGATCGCAATGCGGAAGAGAATGACCGCGGCACTTCCGGGTTGCACATGGCATGCGGTGCAACGCAATTCAGGGGCTCTTGCACAGTGAACAATTGTGTACAACGGATAGCGGAGCGTGAACGTAGCGGTCGTGTACATTTTTGCTTATTACATGACGTCATCCAGCCACTGCCGAGAACCAATTTATGAATGAAAATATAGTAAGCATGCGCAGTGCAAGCCTTTTATTTCCCCACACAGAATTCCACCAAAACAAGTGTGCAATGCTCTATCACCTCGTACCAAAATCGACCTAGAATTTCAATTTCCCGTATTTTATATGAATTATGAAAGGTATTCTCGGAGGATCTATTTTCTCATCGATACCGCACAGGTAAGCGAATTTCAATTACTTCTTGCTTTTCCGTCAAAATCTTACGAATTAGCGTGTATATGTCATCTTGTTCGTTGGAGTTTGTAGTCTATCGCAACATGCACAAAGTCAATGAATTGGGTTTCGGAGGGTCGCGTGAATATGTATGAAATTGCAGAGTTTCGATAATTTCCGATTGATACCGGAGAGATGCGATCACAAACCAGACCATTTACCACGTACACAACGTGACCGGATATCGTTATCGCTATCAATACTTCCGCACGCAGTCCGAAGGAATTATTTTTGGGACCACGTGGTCATGATGTGATCTGCGCGACTGACCAATCAGCGGAATCGCTGTGCAGAGACGATCTATCCGTTGTACAAAGTCTATGGACAATTGTTCATTGTGTCTTGCACGCATTGAGTTTTGAACGCGAGATGCGCCGTGTCGAACGAAGGCAGAGGGATGTCGAATCTTGGCCATAAAACATGGTAATACATTTCAAGATTTTATGAATTATTGAGATTGAATCTAAAATTTAACATTGCAATTAAAAATAGACAAATATATTTAACAAATATTGGGGCAAATATCATTTTGTGAAAGGAAATTTGAGAACAAAAAATATTGCAGAAAAGGCTTAACATGTCGAATCTTGGGCATGCTACTCTACAACAGTGATAAACATTATTTTTATTTGATTCAATAAATGTATTTTTCGGGGGTCCAATTATATGTAAGTGTTCAATATTTGGGCACTTCTTTATTCACTTAGTTTAATTTCGTCTTTCATTTGTTATCCGATTTTAATAAATTTTTCAGCATTTTGTATTAGTGAAGTTTACTCTATTTATTAAGATATAAATACTTTTAGCCCAAAGAATCCCTTTAAGTTCACGTTTTATGAACTTAGTATTATACTTTCTAAATTATAACATTTCAAAAACTAAACCTTGAAATTGAACTGTTCGGTTATCTTCAATCACGACACACACGAATACCCATATATGGGACTATAAAATCTAATTGAGTAAAAAAAATGGCCTTACACAGTCTTCTTCATCCTTTCGTCTACGATCCTTTACCCGTTGAGAGACTTTGAGAGTGTCTTCATTTTCTATTTGCTCTGCCAGTGGTCCACTCGTAAAGATAGGGTCTCCTCTTTTTGGTCGATTCTTCTTTGTTTTCCCCATAATAATTATTATATCATAACGTCAATTATTGAATTAACACAATTCACGTGTACGAGCAGTACGGCCGAGCTATCTCTGGCTGGCGCCTGGCGACTAATAAGCACGCGCAAGAATTGAAGCTAGCAAATTAAAAGAAATAAAATTAACTATTTTCTTTTTTCTTCTTTTTTTGTGTGGGTTGTTGTTATCATAGAGTTGGATAAAGCTCTCTATTTGGTTGTTATTTAAATGTTGATTTTGTAACAACTGTTGTTCTAGGCAAATTAAGCTTTCGTAGTCATATTTTATTGGCTCATTTTTCCAGCATCTATCCAGGCCAGAGCCGAACCCCGCCCCCTTAATACTGTCGGCGGCGAAAAAAAGGGAAACTAGAGGAGAGGGAAGAAATAAGGGGGAGGAAGCCTACGGTGAAACAAATAATTTAAATGAGGGGACTCGGACGTTGGAAAGCTTAAAAACGAAATTCTTTCAGTCAGGTCATCAAATTTCGCCCACGTACGCTTCGCACTCGCAGTGAATGCATATATATGCCCAGGAGGGCAGGATATTGCAACACATGTTTTGTTTTTTTCAGTTTTGGACGCGGCTGCGCGTGCATGCATGCACTCATTAAAGGTCAAGTCCACCTCAGAAAAATGTTGATTTGAATCAAGAGAGAAAAATCCGACAAGCACAATGCTGAAAATTTCATCAAAATCGGATGTAAAATAAGAAAGTTATGAAATTTCAAAATTTCGCTTATTTTCTACAGTTATATGAACGAGCCAGTGACATCCAAATGAGAGATCGATGCCACTCACTCACTATTTCTTTTGTTTTTATTGTTTGAATTATACAATATTTCAATTCTTACGAATTTGACAATAGGACCTCCTTGCCTGAAGCACAAAATGCTAAAATAATGGAATTCCACGTAGTGTTCAGGGAGGAATGAAACTTCATTTCACATGACAATGACGAGAAAATAAAAATATTTCATATTTCATGTAATAAAATACAAAAGAAATAGTGAGTGAGTGATGTCATCAACTCTCTCATTTGGATGTAACTGGCTCGTTCATATAACTATTTTGTTGAAAATAAGCGACTTTAAAATGCCATAACTTTCTCATTTTACATCCGATTTTGATGAAATTTTCAGTGTTATGCTTGTTGAATTTTTCTCTTTTTATTTAAATCAAGTTTTTGTTGGGGTGGACTTGTCCTTTAAGGGTATCAAAACACCGATTCTCAAGAAAAAGGGTGATTTTTGAATCATGTCATTGGTCAATCGCGGGGACGCCAAACGTATAGGGTGTTTTTTAGTTTTTTCTAAGACTAGCCAAACGTGTTTAGGGTATATTTTTCCCCGGGACCGGGGTCATATTCTGGCGAAAAGGGCCAAAGAATAAAGCACGCAAAAAACTTGTTAAGGGGGTTATTTTGCACGCAGAGAAAAAACTCGTTTAGGGGTGTTTGTAAATAATTTGGTCACGCATGTGTACAGCAATATATTTGACCCCCCCCCCCCCCCCGGTGCATATACTAAGTGATATATGGGGCTAAAATATCCCGATTTCAACTAAATATTGAAAAAAATATTCTTCTCGCGATTCGAGCTTTTTTAAAAGATTTTTTTTAGCGAGATACGCGGCATCCTGTCATTATACAAAATCTGAATATCAACAATTTCATTGGATCGCATAGTGAGATGTAGCAATTTATTCATGAACAGCATACGTATTAATAAACAATGCAAATTGAGCGCGAGCTAAATATCCTCTTCATATGCATATGATGAAATCCCGCAGTCCTCAGATTACAATCAAATATATTTCAGCTCGCGCTTAAAGGGGAATCCAGCCTTGGCCATAGAATGTTGTGTTGGGAAGGAGAAAAATGAATTAAACAGAATGGTGAAAGTTTGAAAGAAATCGGACAAGCAATAGGAAAGTTATAACTGTTTTAAAATCACTAATACCATGTAGATATCAAATTGGCAAGTGGGTAAGTAAATTATGACAAGGGGCAAGGACAACTTTCCCATAGGCCATGTACTTTATTATCAGGGATTTGTGGTTTTCTCCTAAGTACCCATTCCCCTGGGGCAGTAATCTAAATATAACCCAGGTAGTATATTGTTTAATGTCCTCATGAAAGAAAAATACAATTTGAAATAAAACTTTTGGAGAAAAAGATATTTTAGCCATAATATGTATTGAAGTACATGGAAGAGTTATCCTTGCCTTACATCACTATGACATCACATAAGCAGCCAATTTGAAGTCTCCATATGTATAGTGATTACCAAAATTTACAACTTTTAGAAATTCATAACTTTCTTGTTTATATTTGTCCAATATTGTTCAAACTTTCACCAATTAAAATTGTCTGATTTTTCTTTTTCTTATAAAAACAAGTTTTTATTTGGGTTGGATTCCCCTTTAATGTTAGGCATGCATAAATTGCTCAGAATGTCCCGTTACTTTTTAGGTCAAAACCGGGGGGGGACTAATTGACGCCGCTCGGACCACTGAGGCGCGACCAACTGAAGAAACGCGTAAAAAGGATCTCTTATCAAGATTCGGAACGTTATATCGGACGTAGGCCTAATACCATGGTCACATTTGCTCTACGGCGGCCGTACGGCGAGTCGAAAACAGCCGTTTTATTCATTTTTATTCATTAGCTGGTACAAAAATGTTAAAACGGCTGTTTTTGACTCGCCGTACGGCGGCCGTAGAACAATTGTGACCATGGTATAAAGGGTGCAGGCCGGGCGGATCCACCCTTCGCCAATACGGGGGGGGGGGGCGTTTTCAGCCTTAGTTTTCCCAATCGGCGGTTTGAAGGTGATGTTTGTTGTTTCTATGAAGGAATAGTACGGTGTTGTGGCTCAGTGGATAAGTCTTCAGACATTGAACCACAAGGTCCGCGGTTCAAATCCCACCGTAGCACTAGCGCCCTTTGGCAAGGCGTTTATCTACATTTGCCACTCTCGACTCGGGTATCGTAAATGGGTACCCGGTAGGAAGGAATTCCTTGAATGCCCGATCAGGGAAGCCGTGCTAAAGCCGGGGGTAATAGTATGCAGCGCTTAATAGAAACATCATTGTATTAAGCGCTAGGGCATGTTGTATATTATTATTAATAGTCATTTCTTATCTTTATTAAATCAACATAATAATTTCATAGCCTATATTTCAAAATTGCGAGAGCGAAATTTTTTAAAATGTATTTGTCCTAAAATTTGAACATCTGGGCAATGTTTCCTGAACAAGATGTGTATACAACTTGAAGATGCGTGAGCAGATTTTGTTTATATACCGTTTGATCTTATTCTTTATTTTTTTTTGTAATCAGCATGAAAAGGAGGATAAGGGTATCTATACAGTTTATGTGAGCGCAACTTGAACAAGGGGTACATATTATTTTAATCGTAGATTCTGAAAGGAGCGTAGCTCTCAAAAATGAAAGGCAAAGTCACAGTTTACCTTTGAGTGCCCATGATGTGACAACAAAGAGAATTCAAAATCCGTTTCTGAAACAGTCGTGAAAAACACGTCTGTTCATGGACAAACGGACTGTGAAACTATATATATTTGACCGTGTGCTAAAGACGACGCATTGAGACGCGTTATCATGACTGCAAGATGACAATGGCGATTCTCCGGCTCCAAAACCGGAAAATGAAAAGACCACCGCCAACAGCCGAGGGTTAACCCCCGGGGGGGGGGGGCACTTACATTGACGAGCGGATACCATGCGCGACCAAAAAAACACGTAAAAAGGATGTCTTTTTCACGATAGGGCACGTTACGTACGTAACGTGATAAGGGTGTCAAAAACACGAAAATAATGAAAAAAGGGTATCTATTTCGCTAGGAAAATTACGTGTTTAGGGTCGAATTTGCGGGGATGATAAAACAAAATTAAAATATTTTATGAAGGATGTCTTTTTTGCCCCAACACTTCGTGTTTAGAGTCCGATTTGCGCGAGGTGTAGAAGGTGGGGTCGGACACTAAACCAAATGAGGTTAAGCCGACGACCGAAGGACCCGTATCAATAAAACATTCCTGTACTTGTTTAGGGGTTCATTTCAGGGAATATTTGCCAAGAGTATCGTTTTGTTTCCAATACTTGTTAAGGGTAGGGTTTCACACGCTAATACTTGTTAAGGGTTGCATTTTCAGAATATGGAAATTACGTGTTTAGGGTGCTTTTCGAGACCCCATGGTCGCGCATGGTATCCACTCGTGAATGGAAGTGGCCCCCCCCCTATAAAACATTCCTGTATACTTGTTTAGGGGTTCATTTCAGGGAATATTTGCCAAGAGTATCGTTTTGTTTCCAATACTTGTTAAGGGTAGGGTTTCACACGCCAATACTTAAGGGGTGCATTTTCAGAATATGGAATTACGTGTTTAGGGTGCTTTTCGAGACCCCATGGTCGCGCATGGTATCCACTCGTGAATGGAAGTGCCCCCCCCCCCGGGGGGGTAACAGTAAAAAGTACTTGAGTAAAATAGATATAGTCTGCTTCGGCATATGGAATAAGATAATTGTAAATGGTTTAATAAATGAAATAAAATCGTACATGACATTAACAATTCAGTCTCTCAACAGGAGGCGAGGGCGGGAATAAGGGGGGGGGGGGGGGAGGGCGGGGGTCTAAATGTTCTGTTGGCCCTTATTCTCTCAACCTACTTCTCCCACTTAATAATAATAATAATACATATAATTTATATAGCGTCTTTTCCATTTTGATTAAATGCTCAAGGCGCTTAAGAGAGTAAGACATAAAAGTAAAGAGAACTAAGAGAAGTA